>NW_011499969.1:357876-464266 GCF_000495115.2 Populus euphratica | reverse complement strand
AGTGTTATACAACATAAATCTAGATTAGTCATTTAACAAGTAAAGTATTAAAGAGTGAACAAGATAACAAATATAAAACATGTTAGTATTAAACATTAAGGTCTATGTTAGGATTACACTATACTTATTCTTACGCCATTAATATAACATTTTCACCTTGACATAATAAACTTAACTACAATAATGAAAGAAAGAAAAATAAATAAACAAAATATAAATATAAATAAGATAAAAGTTAACTAAATAAAGGAAAGGAAATGAAAGGCATAAACTTGATATTAATGAAAGCTAAAATACATAAGCAATACAAAGAGAGAAAGCAAGAGCATGATCTTGATCTAGAAACCAAGATGTCTAAATACATGGCAACTGCCTCATTTTATAGGCTAAAATTAAAAATTATTGATTTGATGACTAATTGATGAATGAATGGTCAAATCTTGACTTGATGACAATACTTATCTTCTCTTGTCTGTCCAAAATATCATTGATAACGTTAGAATTGGAACCATTTGAACATGAAAGTTCTCGGAAATTGTCACCTCTTTCCAGGAAAAAAAAATTAAGATTATTTGGACTTCTAGAACTCCAAATATAGGTTAAACACTAAATAGTATTCGGGCTGCAAGATAGATTCGGACTTCTTCGTTGTTGCTATAATTTGGACTTAAAAATGGCATTTTTAAATCCTAGGCTCCAAATACTGGTTTTTCTAGCAGTGTTTTTTTTTTTTTTTTTATCTTAGTGTTCACTAAATACAGCTCTTGTTTTCTCAATTAATTTAATTTATTGCCTTTAGGGGACATATTCACAATGATTTTTTTTATTTTTCTTATATTTTCTTCTTATTATTTAATATTTAGGATCGTGACCTAGTGCTTTTTTGACATTATATAAACCAATTTTCTAAAAAGAATACAAAAATAATAAAAGTCTTTCTTTAAAAAATAGATTAAATATTTTGTTGTATATAACTAAGTCTCTCAAATAAAAATCATATTTTTATAAAAAAAATAAAAAAAATACATGGCATGGTTTAACATTTTCTAATATACCAAAAATTCAAGAAAAATACTTTGCGCGCGCGCACACACACACATATCCTTGCATGTTTTTTTTAGATTTAATAACATGTTTATAAATCCATAAGAACTTGTCTTACATCTTAAAAAAAAATTATTTATTTTAATATCAAGAATTATAAACTTATACGAAAATCATATTCCTAGTGTTAAAAGAAAAAAATTAAAAAAATATATTTTTGGGCTTTAAAATGACTTGGTTCGACCTATAAAACCTTGGTTCATCATATTGTGATGGTTTTGCTTTGATTAATAGATTGATCAATGGTTAGAAAACATAACAGTATCTTAATAATCAGATAAATAAACAATGCATTTAATCTTATGGAGAGTGTACTACGAGTGATATTGTCTTTTTTATACATAATTGGTCCTATTATCCAGATTTTGAAAACTAATTAAGGTTCCTAGTAATCAAAATATTAGGTGACAACTAAGGTTCCTAGTAACCAAAATATTAGGTGACAACTCCAAACCATATTAACCGATAAAGAAAAAGAATTTCTTATTCTTTTCACCTACACTTAAGGATCCTGATTCAAGAGAACGATCATCGCAATACTATGCATATACAACTTGGGCATTGGGGGCAAGGTAGTTTTTTACTATAACACAATTGTCTTTTACAAATTAGATAGGGTCAAAGTAGTAATTTTATCTTTTTATGTACAATACAATTATTAATTTAATATGTCTACTACTAAGGAACATTTTTTTATTTCAAGTTTTTTAAATAGTATAATTATTTTGATGTTTTTCAAGACAAAACCAACAAACTCTCACCCAAGGGTTTTTTTAAAATATCATATTACAATGATTTTATCATAAATTTCAAGGGTGCTCAAGGGCATTGTTGTAAATTATATACATTAAATCTAATTTTTTTAAAAACAAATTGGTGAGTAATGATGGCTATTTGGCCAACAAAGATCGCCTTTTAAAGTAGTGTTTGAAAGGTCTTGTTGCCCCCGACATAATAGAGCAATGCCTGCCCCTCACTCATATTAGGTTTAGAGTCCACAACCATTAATTTATTTATTTCTCTCTCTTCCACCCTTGAAATTCTTATCAACCCTTCAAAAAATCAGAATAGCTCCTACATTTTATTTTATTTTTATCTTTTTGATTATTATTTGTTTTTGTGAATAAGCTATAACATTATAAAATATTTTTAATTTCACCCCCTTTTAATTATAAGCTATAACATTATAAAATATTTTTAATTTCAACCCCTTCTAATTTTTAATCTTTTAGATTTGATCCTATTTTTTATTACTATTTTTTATTTTTAATAAGCTATAAAATTATAATTATTTCCTAATTTCACTACTTTTTATTTATTTATTTTTTTAAAATAATCTTCATTTTTTGGTTGCTATTTATTAGCATATTTAGGGTTTTTTTTACAATTCCATCCTTTTCAAATTCGATCTCCATTCTTTTTATTACTGTCTTTATTTCCTTGGCAAGTTCTTTAATTTGATTTTGTTTCTCGATTTCATCTTTCATAATTAAATTGGCTATGAATTAAGTTTTTTAATTGAACTTGATTAAAAGATTTCACAAGTTGTGAGTTTTACGGTTTGTTTTATATAGGATTAGTTTTAAGTTCATTACTAAAGTCACCGGTTTCAAAGGTTAATGTAAGTTGACTTGTTTTTTGTTCTTGTTTTAATTCATTTATTTCAATTTCATCCCTCAACATTTAATTTATTTGAAATTGATCTTCCTTCTTCTTTCTTTTCCTTTCTTTATATTGAGTTATCTTAATTATATACCCATGATCACAAGGTTTATGAATTAACCCAAGTTAACTAAGATTTTTTGTCATTGCTATAAGGTTAATTTTAAGTTTGATTTTAAAAGTTAACACAAATTAACTTTTTTGTAGATATTTTTTAAAATTAAATTATTTTAATTTTCTCATATAACATTTGATTAATTGAAAATTAATCTTTATACTTTTGTTTTTAATTATTTTCTATTGGGTTATCCCAATTATTTCTTTGGTACAATTTCATCCTTCATGGCTTTTTTCTTATAAAATTTTATCTCCATTCTTTTTATTATTATCTTTTTTTTTTAATTTGGCAAGTTTTCTAAATTGATAATTTATTCATTATTTTATCATTCAAAATTAAATTAGTTTGAAATTAAGTTTTTAAATAAAATTCGGTTAGGATTTCACAATTTTCATGTTCATAAAGTTTACACGTTAACTCAAATTGGCTCATATTTTTTTTTTATTTCTTTTCTTTTTCAAACACATTCACCTTGGTATCACAACGAGGTCAGAGATTTTGCATTTTGATTTGAATGGGCTCAGATCAAGTTTTTTTTATCCTTTTAAATTATATTTTTTTACATTTTATTTTTTAGAGCTCAAACTTCACCTCTTTCCTTTTTATTTTTCTTCTTGTGAAGTTATCATATTTTCATTTAATTTATTAGGAATTGACATTCAATTTTTTTTTCCTATGTTGTTTTATATAAGATTATCTCAACCCTCTATTTATGATCATAAAGTTTACAAGTTAACTTGGTTTAACTATAATTTTTTATTTTTTTATTTTTCCCTTTATTATTGAGTTTTTTCATAATCCAGCTTGGTTCAAATCATGTTTTTTTAACCCTTTTTTTATTTTCATTTTCTTTGTTTTTTATTTAATATTGTTGTATTGTTAATCATATTAATTGAACTAATGACTCGGATTTCAAATTATTTTCCTTGATTTTTTTTTTACATTGAAAGATTTTGTGTTGGTCTCACGATGAAGCATTGGCTATAAATCTAATATAAGTTATTTCATAAGTGCTAAGTAATATCATAAAACCTACCCTGGCATGGCAATATCATAAAACCTACCTTGGCATGATAGGTTAACCTAGCAATATAAAATCAAACCTGAGTCACTCACTCAAATAGTTAAACAACAAGTGAGCACTCAAATTAAAAATAATAAAAGATTAAGCATCAAATAAAGTGGATTTTTATATCGTTCCATTATAATGAGTTTGTGAGGGAAACATACCAAGATACACGTTATTTCTCAATGATATCAATCACAACATTTTGTTCCTCTCTATATATATATATATATTCCAACCACCTTAATTTTTGACTATATGTTAAGACTATCTAGTATAATACATGTGAATGTTTTTTTTTTAAGTGTTATTTTCTACATACATACATATATAATATAGTCCATGTAAATGTTTTTTTTTAAGTGTTATTTTTTACATACATACATACATAGATAGTCTTAACATATAACCAAAACTAAGGTGGTTGGAATATAATATATATATTCCAACCACCTTAGTTTTGGTTATATGTTAAGATTATTTAGTATAGTCCACGTGAATGTTTTTTTTAAGTGTTATTTTCTATTTATATAAATGAGTATTATTTGTCATTTCATATTATAATTTTTTTTTAAAGTGGTATTTTCTATTTGCTTAAACTAGTATTGTTTGTCATTCCATATTAAAATTATTATTTATTACGGTAATGACTTTTATAAAAATAATTGATTGATGAATATATTAAAGAAAACATTTATGGGTGGGTATAATTGATAAATTTTATAACATATAAGATTATATTAATAATTTCTCATTTATATACAATTGGTTAAGTCAAAGAAAGATAAGGCATAAATAAAAGATAAAAAATTAATTATGTTTGATAATTATGTATATGATAAAATAATTGTTTCTGTATTTTTTTGGTTTGATGATAAAAAAAGATATAAAAACATAAAAATAAATTATTTTATATTATTGTCAAACTTATATATTTTAGAAAATAATTAGATATTATTTTATTTTATATTGAGTATTCAAATTAATAATAATATAACAACTCTAATAATAAAACTCATACCAATTTGAATTTAAAAAGAAATATAAAAATGATTGATTCGACTTGAATTAATAAAAAATATTGGTTGACCCATGACCCATAGTAAAACTCATGTAAAAAAATTCTTTGATTTTTTTATATAAAATAATATTATTTTAATTATTTTTGAAGAAAAATTAGGAGATTAGCTTCCTCAAATTTTGTTATATAGTTTGATTTTTAAATTAAATTTTAAAATTATAATGATAATTATTTTTTAAAATATTTTAATTAGATAATTTAGAATAATTTTTTATAATAATATTTTAAAGATAAGAAATAAAAAACTGTTGTATATAGAGACATGTATTGCCTTATTTTTTATCTTAAAAATATAAAAATTATTTTAAAAATAAATATATTTTTATCTTTAATTTTTTATATATCAGTAAAGGAATCATTTTTCTCAGGAAAAAACAAGAAGAAAAAGCTAGGTTCGGCGCCGTAAGGTGGAGGTAAAGTGATAAGACCTTTCCATTTTTGTAAACAAATATGTATGATTCAAAAAGAAAAGAAAATCATCCCACGCCATCCCATTAGATTGGTTTAGCACCTGTTGAGATAAGACAAAGAAGACGCCTTTCGAATCTGTCTCTACGCCAACTGTTTAGAAAACATGCTTGGAGATCCTCTTTTATCAAGGGTATCAAGAGCGGAGCGACCAAAACCATTTATCATTGAGGAGAGTGAAACAAACATGACGGAGATCAAGGCTGTAGGCGTGGTGGGCAGCGGCCAAATGGGCTCTGGTATAGCCCAACTCGCCGCCGTACACGGGCTCGATGTGTGGCTGCTTGACACGGATCCCGCTGCTCTCTCTAGAGCCACCAAGTCTATCACCTCTAACATCCACCGTCTCATCTCCAAAGGCCAACTCTCCCAGGTAATATTGATCCACAGAATAAAAGAAATGAAGAAAAAACAAATACCCATTGTTGCTCCTCCTCCTCTATTACTGTTACTTTTAGTACTGAGTTGGTTGTCTATATGTAATCGTGAGGAATTAACTGCTTTATGCCTAGCTTGTTTGGTTTAAGTTTCACAATTACGTAGATGAGGTCTAGAACTTTGAGTAAGATTATTTTAACTTGTTTATCATTAATTTTTGAGTCAAGAAATCGAACGACTTGATTTTGGGTATTACTTTTATTTGCAATAATAACAAGAAATCGAAATGAAATTTAAGATTTTTAATCTTTAAAAAAAAAAACAAAAGGGATTGTGATTAGATGAATGATTCTTTCAATAGTTGATGGAAGTAGCTGAGATTAACATATTTTTTTAGTTAAAAAAAGAATTCTGTTATTTTTCTTAATTAAATGAACTTGTTGGATATTTCATGGGAACTCATGTGGTATTGTTTGCCATGCTTGGATGATGCCAAAATGAAAAAAACCCATATTTTTTATAAAACTTTTATCTGTTGTCTTCTTGCCATCGATACTAGATTTGTTTATTTGTAATAGTAGGTAAAATTTGTAAAAAGAAAATCCAAAACAAAGGGACTTAAAATAAAAGGGACTCAAAACAGGTGAGTCGAAAATATATGGCTCTAAACAGATGAGCCTGAAAAAGCTTGAAAAATACTTCTTCTTTTTTTTAGTATCACTTGATAGGTAGTAGAATACCAAAATAGTCATCTTCATTATCATTTCCAAGGGAAATGACAGTAGATATCAATCCGGATGAGCTGGATTGGGATAAGATCATTTTCGAGTCTTGGCTTTGTATAATATTTTGAACTATTTGTAGGTATTTTTCTTCAGTTCTAGCAGAGGCAAGGAGAGCTGTCGTTTGAGCCTTTCTGGCTAGAAACTTTGATTAATGATGATGATCAATGATGGGAGCTGTCTGATGTTTTTGTAACCATTCTGTAATAGCTAATTTGGAACTTTTAGATTCACCTGTAAAGGTATCCTACCATTTGATTTTGAATTTACGAACAAGAACTGGATGTTCGTTTTGTAGATTATAATCATAGAATCATGAACATACCCACGACACAAAAAATTTTGTACAGAAAATGAGCAGAGAAGAGAACTTCCTTTCAGAAGGAGCTGGTTGAAAATTATTTTCGAAATGGAGGTAACCGTTTTCAACCAGAGGATGGTCTTTGAGGTAGTCAACATGATAACCATAGTAGTCCCACTATTGGAGGAACCAGAGGGGGAGGTTTGTAGTGTTCATGTCATTTTGGAAGTAGAAAAGCCAAGAATGACTATGATTTGTATTTTGTAAGAGAAAGGCATTGAACCATGCCTGTTGGTAATTCCAGTATGTATAGGAAGTATTGAAGTCCTGGGGGTTTGTACGGAAATGTATGAGGAAGGAAAGAGGTTGATGTAAGGGTTGTCATCAGTCTTTAGGTTAAATGACTTTGTTAAAAATACATGTAGAATATGCCAGTTAGTATGCCCAAAATGAAGTTTGAAGTGTTTGAATTTGACAGAATTAGTAATCTCAAGGATTGTGGTTTGGCTAAATTCCGGGGTCTGTAGTACCAGTTTGAGGGGAAAATTTTGGAAGCAGCAATGGAAGGGTTTTCATGATAAAATCCTTCTTCTATAGTTAAAATATTTTGAAAAGTAGTTTTGAAAATATATTTGGATTTGGTTTTTGAAAAACTAGTTTTTTGTAAAGAAAGGATGGGTTTTTAAGTAGAAATGCCTCTTTGAGGTTTTGAAAATGGTTTGGAAATATTACCTGTTTGAGATATAGAGTCATCGGAGGTTTGTTGAGACACTTTTTGTAATACCAGTAGTAATTCTAGTGATTTGGATATAGTGTCAACCATTGTTGAACTACGTCTGTTTGTACCTGTTGGGGTTTTGTCGTTTCTTCTTCTTCAATAACTATCTCATACAAGGATTTGATTGGTTTGACAGCTAGGATAGCTGAAGACATGAGTTTTGTAGAGGGCTTGGGGCTTTCTGGTTTTGTAGGCTTGGTTTAAGGTGCTTTGCCCTTGTCTTTGGCCTTTACTTTCAGAGGCATTAAGACTTGTTTTGAAGGAATTCTCATGTTAGGAAATCTTTAACCATCAAAACACACTTACAACATATATATAGCAAAAAAAACTCCTAGATGTAAATTGAAAAATTTTATATATGCATTTAATTAAGCAATCCTATAGCCATTGTGTAAAGTAATGGAAAAAAAATTCATCAACAATAAACAAAAATAAAATTGAGAAAACCAAGCGAAAAATAAAGGTCAAAATATCTAACATCGCAATATGAGTAATTTACCTGGTTATATGTAATGAATTTCTCTATCAAAATAAATTTGTAATGTAAAAATACATAAAATTTGTAATTAAAACTGACATACAAATAAAATTTATTGAACAATAATTTATATATATATAACAATGCAAAGATACACATAACATATAAAATTTATTGATCAATAATTAAAAAAAAAAACAATGCAAGGTTGAACATATGAAAATTCTTATCAAAAAATTAATATTAAAAAAAATTAATCTATATAAAATTAAAAAAACCACAGATGAATCATCCATATTTCTCTAAAAATTAAACATACCCAATATCATTTAAAAATAATCATAATTTAATTACAACATAAACAAAAAATTTATTTTAAAAAATATACACAAGTAATTCATTATTTTAAAAAAAAAAAAAACAAAAAAAAAACAGGTTTGGTTAGGTGCTGCAAGGCCTGGTAAGCTAGGCCTGTCACCCAACCCAATAAAGCAACAGCTCGTGTGTGGACCTACAATGGACCTACAATGCTAAGCCCAAGGGTGAGCTTTTATTCTTTGAAAAAGTGCTTCATTGACTCAAAACATATAGAAAACACCCTAAAAACTTTATTAAATCATAATAGAAAACACCCCAAATAGTTAAAGAAACAACCCGTCGCCTAATAAAACCTATAATCCAGCCACTGTGGTGGTCGGAAAAACAAGCTTTGTTTTTTCACCTAAAATCTCATTTCCAATTTATTTTTTACTCAAAACATATAGAAAACACCCTAAAGACTTTATTAAACCAATCCATGGCTACCAAAAAGCTAACAAACCGATCTAAAACTTGAAATCCACTAGAAATAAAAATTCTTTTCGAGCTCAGATCTGTTGTTTTAGTCGTTTTCAAGGTAAAAAAAGAAATACCTAAATTTAACCCTCATTATAATATGGAATTTTTTGATACAAAAATCAATTGTTTTGGTGGCTGTAATCTTCCCTAACGACCACCTTTTTTCTTTAAATCGGAATCTAACAACCCCCTCTTTCTCTTCCCAATAGAAAAGGACTGAAAAAATAAAAAAAGTAAAGTTAGGTATCAAAATAGATTATCTTGAAATTCAAGGGACTGATCATCTAATATTAAAAAATTTAAGGAATTAAAATGAATGTTTATATGGAACTTTCAACTCATCCCCCATGTTACTAGAGAGTTTTGCTCAGTCTTTCAGCTTTCAATTCAATCTTTTTTTCTAAAAAATATATAATTAGAGGCTAATTTGGCTCAAAATATGCTCTAATTCTGTCCAGTGTTTTTTTGTTATGGTAAAAGGTTGGTGCCTTTTAATTTTTGTTTTAATTTTAATGTCATGCTGGATTGCTGGTAGAGATATTGACAAAGAAAGAAATTTATTAGTGTAAACTGATATATATTCTAACCTCAAAGAGTTTCTTTTAACTCCACTTGACAGGCTGCAGGTAACGATGCGTTGGGCCATTTACGGTGTAGCTCAAATTTAGAAGAGCTGCGTATGACAGATATTGTCATTGAAGCTATCGTGGAATCCGAAGATGCGAAGAAAACATTATTCCTTGAACTAGATAGGATAGCAAAAAGTTCTGCCATTTTGGCATCCAATACAAGTTCCATCTCCATTACCCGCCTAGCATCTGCAACTAGCAGGCCACGCCAGGTTATACTCAGAATATGTTTCTTGTTTTTAGCGAATGCTAAGGACATCTATTAACAACACTTGCAAGAATCAAAAAAGAAGTTCTTTTAACTTTAGATCATGTATATTGCGTTGGTTTTCACAGAACGGGATTCTAACTGGATAAAAAAGTATCATCTGCAGGTGATTGGCATGCATTTCATGAATCCTCCTCCTATAATGAAACTGGTTGAGATTGTACGCGGTGCAGACACATCAGACAATACATTTTATGCAACCAAGGCATTGGCAGAGAGGTGACCGGAATACCTCCTCCTATGAAACAACAGCACCTTTCATTCCTCTTATGTCCTCCCCTCAACATTCTCCTGCCAAATCCATTTAAATAATTATCTTCTTCATTTTGAATTTTTTTGAAAGTAAAAGCAAACCAGGTCCTCGTTTGCTCTTCCCTCCACCCTGCTCGTGCCTTTTTTGTAATGTATTAAAGAGTGGTCTAACATTTATTTTTATCTCGATCACCATTAACTCTGCAGGTTTGGCAAGACAGTGATATGCTCTCAAGATTTTTCAGGCTTCGTTGTAAACCGGATCTTAATGCCAATGATAAATGAAGCATTTTATGCTCTCTATACAGGAGTGGCAACAAGGGAGGATATTGATACAGGAATGAAGTTAGGAACGAACCATCCAATGGGTCCTTTACAACTTGCAGATTTCATTGGACTGGATGTATGCCTGTCGATAATGAAAGTTCTTCAGACTGGCTTAGGGGACAATAAATATGCTCCATGTCCACTTCTTGTGCAGTATGTTGATGCGGGTCGTCTTGGACGAAAACGTGGTATTGGTGTCTATGACTATCGTGCAGCTGAGCAACTAAAACGATCTGCTCGACTTTGAACTCACTGAAAATTGTGAATTGTGAGACTCGCACTGCAATGCCTTTCTAATTAAGTTTGTGTTTGGTATTGTGATTTATAATGTTTTTTAAATGTGTTTTTTTTTATAGTTGAAAATATATTAAAATATTAATTTGATGTTTTTTCAGAAGATATATTTTTGATACGCATCAAACAAACAGAAGGGACTGTAAGTTTAACAAATCATTGTTTCTTTTGTAAATAAAAAGTAGCTTTCACAAAAAGGGGGTGAGATACCCCAAAAAGAGGAATATTGTGCTGAAAGTAATAAAGCAGGGGATAAAAGTCTAAGATTAATAATGTTATCCCAAAATTCGAATGATTAGAATGTGATGCACTGTGTCTTGATTATTTTTACTTGCAATTACCCTGCTTTTTATACAGTTCCATGTGATGAATTACTGAAGTAGCAATACAGAGTTATAATAATGTTGCCAGTAATGTATCCTTACTGAAGTTTTTTGTAAGATAGGTGACTCGAATTCTCACGAAAATTGCTTGCTTGCCTTCTGTATCACTTCAAGCAATTTAATGAAGGTTTGTTCAGTGGTTAATCTGGGAACTTTGATGGTGGTAGTTGTGCTTCAATTTGTGAATGAGCAATGCGATCTCAGCATGCATGGAGGTCTTTAAATTTCTAGAATTTTTGTGTTTGTAGTAGTAATCTGATCCGAGGCAGCAACTCGCGAGGGTCTGATCTTTGAAGCTGGTGGCACAAGCAGACATGAAAAACGCATTATGGATTGAAAGTCACATGCCTTTTCCCAACTTCTTTTCCTTTCAGTGGTGGAGCATTTGCATGTGGCTAAACCCAAAAACAGACGAGAAGAACTGCTTTCTAGTTCATAATAGCCATTATACTTCGGTTGATTATGTTTCTACATTGTCCATCAAGCAAAATCAAGTAAAAAAACTGGGGACATGGCCAAAATCTAGGTGTATTACATTTATTCTACTCTAGAAAAAACAAGAAAAAAGATTGAAACTTTAACCGCAAATGTAAAATATGTAAGGACACAATAATGGTTGCCAGCTTGGAGTTTTTAATGAGAGACAACGAAATCAGAAGGATCCCCTGAATTTCAACGTAAGTGGGCTAGAGATGACCCACAAAGAAGAGACTGTTACTCTATTAAGTTCATCCTCGCTCATGGGCAGCCCCCACCACTCAACAGTCCAAGGCTGGCATTATTTGTTACGTATCTTCTCTATTGAGAGTGATTGATTTGGAATCCTATGGAAAATAAAAAGAAAAAGAAAAAAGTAAGAATGAATGACATTATTTAGATAAGAAAGGAGATAGAAAATCACAGCAAAGGCTAAGACGTTTTTTACAGGGGTTTGGGAGAAGTTTGGAGAGAGAAGGCGTAAGTTAGCAATGAAGTTCTTGTTCCAGTGCCCTTGCTGCTCATGTTTCTGCTTCATGAAGCCTAAGCAGGGGAAACCAAAGGTGAAGGAAGTTGCCAAGGTAGCCAAGGTAGAGGACGCCAAGAAGGTAGAGGATGCCAAGGTAGCCAAGGTAGAGGATGCCAAGAAGGTAGATGATGCCAAGGAAGAGAAGAAAGAGTAATTTATAAACTAAATGCAACTACAATGTTGATGCAAAATATTTGATCTCCTTTTTTAGTGTATGCAGGGCTCTTCTTCCTGCTTGCTGGTTGTTCTCAAGTAATTTTCATGTAGCATTTCCCCTCCAATCCATATGAAGTGCCTCTACCTTTAATTTCCATGCATGGAAATAAATGTTACGACTACATTTTGTTTTGCCCCAGTTAAAAACAATGTTTCATGTTCTGCTTATATCTGCAAAATTGCTTGCAAATCTCTTTGTTCCACGAACAATTCTGGGATATTTGGTGTAATCGAGCACGCTCTAGAGTTCATGCATGCTATGCTTGCAAGGAAGTGAGGAGATACAAGGAGTGAGGTGCTTGCTCAAGCAGAAAAAGAAAAGAAAAGAAAGCTTGACGAGATGTTAGTTTTTTTTTGCACGTTGTTAGCCTGCGCTCCTCAGCCCTCATTGCGGCGTAATCAAGACAGTTGTTACGAGTAATGTAATTTAATTAACCAATATTATTAGAAGCACTGCAATTTATTTATTTCACCCTTCAACCCCCATCATATATTGCATTGCTTTTTCTTTGGAGTTATTTGTTACATCTTGCTTTTTTTAGAAATAAATAAAAAATTTATTTGTAATTAAATTAACTCATCTTAATTATATTCAACTACTTAATTGAGATTAGGATTAGTGTTTAAAAGTTTGTGGCTTTTAACGATTAAATTAAATATAAAAGGTTCATTCGAATTTCATTTATATATATATATATATATATTTCAATCTCATCCTTATATATATTTTTATTTGAATTTCCGTATATCTTATTTTCTGGCACAAACGCTCCCACGAGGACTTGGCTTACTGATCGTATACCGGCCACTGAGCTTCTTCAATAAGTTTGAAATTATTGAAATTCTATGATTTCAGTTTTTTTTTTTTAAATGGTGGAGGTAACATCATAAAAATTATTTTTTAAAATATATTTTGTTTAGAAATATATTAAAATAATATTTAAAAAATTATTTTTAATAAAAATATATAAAAAATAATTTAAAATAAAAAATAATTTTTTTAACAAAAAATAAATAAACCGTGAGGCAACTAAAGAGTCTCGGGTTTTATATCTTAATAAACAATATCTCATAACACACAAATCTTATGTGATAATTTTAGTTATTAATTTTGCTTTTTAGAAATTATTAATTCCTATATCATAACCACTAAAATTTTATATAATCATTAATTTTTTTATTTTAAAAAATTAATTGAGATGTTTGGATTTTAAAAGATTAGTTAAGATGCAGCGTTCTAGAAATTATTAATTCCTGTGTCACAAACTTTAAAATTATTAAAATCTTATATTATTAATTCTTGTATTATAAATTTTAAAATTACTAAAATCTTATATAATCATTAATTTTTGAATTTTGAAAGATTAGTCATTAGCGGGAAAAAAAACCTTGTGTAATTAATTACTGTTTGTATTAATTTATTAATAGAAAATTAACATTTAATTGGTTTGGTCCAGAAACCAAATCTGCCCCATTCGGTCCAACCACAGTAGATTAAAACATTCAATCCTGACGAGTGTTCAGAATGTCAAGAGCCTGGGTGGATAAAGTAGGCCGCCCGGCCCATTATCACACAAAAATCCAGCTGCCAGTCCGGATTCCTTCTTTGGTTATTATATTTTTAGATGAATTTCTTTTATATTGAGATTAAATTGTTTTTCAATCTATCTTAAATACGTTACCCATATCTAATCTCAAGCACTATATATATATATCAGTTTTATTCTTCTAATGATATTAATTCCCATAAAATAGGTTTTTTTTTTTGTTAATTACACAGAGCTTTTACATAGTTTGCTCTTTTTTTTAATCTCTATTCTTCCAGAAATTATATCACACTTTACATTCTTATACGGATCACCAAGAAAAAATCAATAAAAAATATTAGATTATCTATATGATTATCATTATATTCCATACAATAACTAAAGAGCCATCACAATATTAATATTATAACTTTGTCATAAAACATATAATCACTATTTTTTCCATTAAACTAATACTATAAATTTATCAAAAATTAAAAAAAATCTCCAGTGGTTTTTCATCCAACACTCCATTTGCAATACAAAAACAACCTTGTAATTAAATTTATTTTTGCATTTCATTAATTCTCTTATTCAATAAAACATAATCACTTTGATTGATTTAGGTTATAGTTAGGTTTGTAGTGTTTTCATATAGTTGCATGATTTACAATACTCGGCCTCGATCTCTCTCTTTGACATAAAAAAAAAAAAGAGAGAGAGAGAGAGGATATTTTTGTGTATTTCCGCATGCATGACCTAAGGTGCAGAGATGATTCATTCACTTTGACTAATTTTTTTTTTTTTTGGATCTTGACATCCCGAGTCGATTGAAGGTGCTTAAAAGCTTTGAAGTGGTTTTAAAAAGGTAGATATGAAGCCCTCCATTGTAGAAATAGGTTTTGGAAATTGATTTGATGATTTATTGTTTAAAAGAGAATTGAAATTGATTTTGAGATTTGATATACTTTTAATGAAGTTCTTAGTATAATTTTAACCTATTTTATGTGGAAAAAAAGAGATAATAAACCACTTTTGAAAAAGAAAATTCAAATGTTTGTGCCTCATTGAAAAAAGAACAAAAAATAATTAACGATGCGTCATCTTCTATTTGTTGCTAGCTGCACAACGTATACGTGCTTTCTTTGTGTTTAAGGAGTGTTTTGGTAAGTAAGCGGATTTTAAAAAATTAATATGTAAAGTAACTCAAAAAAAAAAAAAAATTTAGCATAGCTGAGAGAGTCGCACGTGCCATCCACAACTTGCATTTTAAAGATAATATCTGCAACTTCTCTAACAGAAGCATACAGGATAATCTATTCTTCTATCCATAGTTTTTAAACCCGGCCCGGTGGCTGGCCCGGTTCAAGGCCCGGGTTCCGGGTTCCGGGTTTTGACCGGGTTCCGGGTTTTGACCGGGTCACCGGGTTTTGACCGGGTCGAACGGGTCGGCCGGGTCAATTTCTATTTTAAAAAAAATTCAAAATGACGTCGTTTTAATAAAAAAATAAATAAAAGTCAACGGGTTACCACCGGGTTTTGTCGGGTCGTCCGGGTTTCTGGGTCAACCCGTCGGGTCGGTCGGGTCACGCCGGGTCATGACTTACCTTATTTTTTCATCAACCTGGCCCGGTTCCAGCCCCGGGTCGGCCGGGTCCCGGGTCAACCTGCCGGGCGGGGCTGGGTTTTAAAACTATGCTTCTATCTACTCTTTACCAAGAAAATAACAATTCACACAATTACAATAATTAGTTGTATATTAATCAAACATAATTCACATAAACAACAAATAATATATTAAATCACAAATAACAAATATACACTAAAATTTAAAACAATATAATATTTTATTAAAAATTAAACTAATTATACATCTATTAATAGTTATCATAACATATAATAATATGCAATTATATCTAATAATCTCTTTATTGCTCATAAACTGACGTGGGATGCTTGTGGACAAGCCAACATGTATCCCTAACACTCCCACGATAAGCAATCTCATATTTCACTAATTCTGCTTCAAGATCCTCAACCTTCCTAATCCCTTGAAATCCGCCATGACATAGATTGAGCGGGGCGCTGACCAAAATATATCTTATCTCATCGACACTTTCATGAATAGTTATTGCTGCTTTTCAAGCTTCTCGTACCAAGTAATTAATTTATATATATATGCATTAAAAATCAATTAGTAATCATTATTCACAAAACACTATTTTGGTATTTAATATATATAAAACAATATTGCATACCAATCGATTTTGTCTCAAATACTGGGAGGTATAGTGTATCAAGTTGCATGAACGTCTCGGGAAACATGACTAAGTCGGTATAATGAAATGACACGTAATAGATATTTATCATGTCATGTAGGTATTTATATCATTCGTAGGTTATAGCTCCTCAAAAACATGATCTTTTATAGCATCCTACAGATCAAGATAAGATACATGAATTACTAACCAATTTTCCTTGCGCTTATCTTGATGACCAACATTGTGCAACTCTTCTCCAATATCAACATAATCTCATATATGATGAGATAGTCTAAATTATCACATTACACGATCTGAACAATGCATCTCAATAATGTTGAAGCAATACAAAAGGGACTTATGTTAACCAAATGTTAGATCCCTCATGGCATATAGACAAAACTAAAAATATCAATTCATCTATATATGACATTCACATAACCTATCAAAACATATAAAATAGTTATATCAAATAATCAATTGAAACTAAATAATTAATTTTAAAGTGACAAAAAAATAATTCATCTATAATATATACTTGATTCTCCATGGCAATATGGAGTAGATGTCATAATTAACCAAGGTTTTATGTTAATAATTTCTAGCACAAACACTTGTCTATTATCATTACCATATAACCTAGATAGATTATTTGCCCGTGATGCCTGTGTAGTTCTCTAAAAGTTACTTAGAAATCAGGTTAACTCCATACTAGAAGAGTTTCTTCGTCTAGGTTTACTATTTAAGTAGAGCTCAAACATATCAATCTCATTAATTCTAGTAAACCCAAACATTAAATTCACACCCTTGTCACTACATATTAGTACATCTACATAATAGGCTTAACTAACCCTAGTTTGCAATATCCTCCAAGTAATCTTAACTTCTATTTCAAATATATTCTAGCTTCTATTTCAAATATATTTCAAATAATTTAATAATCTAAAATTCTCGATAATTTTATTAAGGGACATGTCTGCTGTAGCAATTAGAAATTCATGCCTTCCTCCATTATAAGCGATATTATTTTTTATATTGACAATGATGACATCATGAAAGGATAGCATTTCTAAATTATTAGACATTTTATTAAACAATACAAATAAACACATTTATATTTCATTAATATCTTAGGATTAAATAAAGTGCATCAATTATCAACAAAACATAAATTGATCGGCGAACACCTATATTTATCAAATTAATTGGCAAATACCTACATTTATTAAATTTTGATACTATAACAAAAATTATCAAATAAATTCATGTATCTCATAGCTAGTATTATTATTTTATACAAAATTCAATATAATTCATAATTTAATGTAAACCAACACTAAATTGCTCATTTCATAATTTTTTTAATTCATAATCAGCAATAACAAAAAAAAAACATGGCTTTTTTAAAAAAAAGACCAAACTATCAACTAAAAATATATCTAATTAACTTAATCCATAATTTAACCTAAATTAATATTAACATTGCAAAGACATAATTTTATTAATTCACAGTTAGCAATAATCTAAAATAATTTATAAGTAAACAAAATAACATAATTATATATAATTCACAACTTCAATTACATCTAATTAATCTAATTTCTAATTCAAAACCCTAACATTTAATAAAATAAAATTACATCTAATTAAACATAAATTACATCTAATTAATTAAGAAAAAGTATTTAGTAATATCCAGGAGTGAAATGTGAGTGGTAAAGGTAACCGGTGGTGGCTGGTTTGGCTGAAAAATCAAACACTTGCCGCTGATAGATAGAGAAAGCTTGACTATTGCGGGTTTTGCTAGAAAAAGAGGAGTGTTTTAGGGCTATTAAAGGGTGTTTTTGGTGATAAAGAGAGATCTTATCTAGTGCTGAGAGGAGAGGAGGGGGAGAAAGAGAAAAGAAAAAAAAAAGAGTTTTTAATTCAAAATTTTCAATTAAAAATATTTTAAAAAATAATCATACAATTCCAAACCAACATAAATTTAGTAGAGGTCGAGCTTGACTTATGCATAGGCTAGGCTGGCAAGACTAGCAAACAAGTCAGGCCCGCCTCCTCACCTTTTTTCTTTTCAAAATTCTTTCTTTTTTAATTTTACTTGTTCTATCTTTAAAACCATTTATTCTCCTTCTATAAAAACTGATTATAATATATTTTTATCATTAATTTACGTGTCTGTAGAATAAGTTGGGGTTTTAATTTGGAAATCTTAATACGAATGTTCAATAATATATATAACTAGAATAGAACATATATGAGTTTCATTCGTCTGAATAAATATAAAATATATAAGGAATTGAGATTCCACATATGAAGATTTAGAATTCTTGCTAATAATTTATATTTGGTTAATTTGTGACTTTTTCATGTAATGTGTTTTTGTAAAATATTGAAAATTGCTAAATTAAATTAAATTAAATTCAAGAAGTACGTATTTAGATATCCAGTTACATACAAATCATTGCTTCGTATAAAAATATAAAAATCTGAATATTGTAAGAACTAGCAGCTGGAATAATTAGGTCATTTAATCATTAATTACTGGTTAGTTAATAGATAATTATAGAATACTTTTAAATTTAAAATTTGAAAAAACTATTATTTAATTAAATCTTCATGTTTAAATAACTTATGTGAAAATATTTTTTAAAAAAAGCTGTTAATCCATTTTGCAATTTAAAAAAGCTGTTAATTTATTTTGCAATATTAAATTTTAACAAATATAATGTTACGAGCATAAAATTATCGCACAGTGAAGTAGTATTTAGATATCCAGTTACATACAAATAATTGCTTAGTATTATTTCAATTGTGTTTTCTTATATATTTTTTATTATAAAATCAAAATAATACATGATAGGGAAGCATTGATTTAAATAGGTAATTGCTAGTGTTTAGATTAAGAAAATATTTATGATTAAGAAAATGTAAATAAACATTGGTGATTATTAAGATATTAGTCTTTTTTGTATTTTTTATTAGAGAAATTATAAATAATTAAGAGAACATAAGACATTTTGTTTTTTTCTTTTCTTTTTTATACCTTGGTAATTGTTTAGAATTCATTGAATTTTGTAGAATTAAAAACTATTTTAAAAAAATATTTTTGATATTTATGTATCACAATAATTTAAAAATATATAAAAAAATTATTTAAAATAAAAAAATTATTTGTTTTAAAAAATACTTTTAAAATGCGCGTGTAGAAAAAGAGATCAAATCAAAGCCCATTATTTTAGCCTTTTAGTATACTGTCAATCTGACACGCTTAGTACACTTACTACTGCATTTATGGAAGGTTCTATATAATTCAACATTCACAAATCATCATTTACTTTCTTTTTAGTCTCCAAAAAGAACAATCCCAAAAATCTTTACCTTCCATTTTTCCTTTCACTGTATATATCAATAGAGAAGGCATACACACCATTAGACTCGTTTTTCAATAATTTCTCTCAAAATGGAGTCTCGAAGATGTCTCTGCCTCTTGTGGGCTTTGCTTGCTTGCTACTTGTTCACTTCCTCTGCGGCCTATAATAGCTTCTATGTGGGTGGCAAAGATGGCTGGGTTACAAACCCCTCTGAGAGCTACAATCACTGGGCTGAGAGAAATCGATTCCAAGTCAATGACTCTCTTGGTAAGTCGTCCTTCTTTTGGCAATTGAATTGTAATTTTTAACCATCAAGATTCGATTTTTTGAAAACCAATTCCTGGTGTTGGTTTTTGGATTGATTTATTTTGTAGTTTTCAAGTACAATAAAGGGTCAGACTCTGTGCTGCTTGTGACAAAAGATGATTACAACAGTTGCAAAACGAAGAAGCCCCTCAAGACCATGGGTTCTGGTTCCTCTGTGTTTCAGTTCGACAAGTCCGGTCCCTACTTTTTCATTAGTGGAAACGAAGATAATTGTCGAAAGGGGCAAAAAATGATCGTTGCAGTCCTTTCCGTTAAACCAAAACAAGCCCCTACGCCGGTGTCACAGCCCCCAGCCATGTCCCCTAAAGCTCCATCCCCTGTAGCGCATAACAATCCATCTCCAGCGCCATCAAAATCTCCATCACCAAGTGCAAAACCGCCAGCCTCGTCTCAAGGACCATCATTGTCACCTATCTCCCCACCACCAATTTCCAAGACTCCAAGCGGTTCTCCGCTCGAGGCTCCAGGTCCATCGCAAGTGCCTGTAAAGTCTTCACCACCGAGCGCTAATACACCGACATTGGCTCCATCACCAACTAGTAACGCTCCGACTGGGCCAGTGGCTGCAAAGTCTCCATCACCGAGCGCCAACACACCATACTTGGCTCCGTCACCGTTTAACGAGGCTCCAACTGGGGCTCCAGGTCCATCACCAGTGGCTATGACACCACACATATCACTAGTGCCATCAGGGTCACCAGCATCGGCTCCAGGATCAGAAATCTCTCCATCTCCTTTGACTAATCCCCCTGCACCTTCACAATCACCAGAATCTCCATCTCCATTGGCTAGCGCTCCTGTTGTTTCTCCAATCCCAGCAAAATCTCCATCTTCATCAACTCCAACCCCAACACCCAAGTCAAGTTATATGCCAGCAAATTCACCCAACTCCAGTGGGGCAGACCTTGCCCCTGCTCCTGCTGCTTCTTGGGTTGCAACACCTTCAACTGTCATGGTGATTATGGCTTCTTTTCTTATTGGTTCTGTCATTGGTGTCTGGCCTTGAAGAGAAAATCATCTGTGTTACAAAGTTTTTTTAAGTTTTTGGCCTTAATTAAGTTTGATTGCAGAAATTTATTAGAACATGGGTGGATTTATTTTGATATATATGTATGATCATCAGTCCTATTATAATTTTGATTCATCTGGTATTATTTTGATAGGATGTTTCTCTCGATTTTCATTTCTTTTTCAAAAAAAAAAAAATACTCTTTGCATTAATTGTTATTGTCTGAGCTGTCATTGTCCTCGCTGCATGTTGAATTGTCCATTGTTTTGATCATCATGATCATATAATGTTTTGATGTTTTTCTTTCCATTCGTTTATGTCATTATTTTGCTACTGTATCTTTAATTAGTTGTTGCTTCGTATCAAAACCTTTATAATTAATTATATTCATAATCTTTAAGAAAGTATCCCAATTTTTGTCCTCCACGTGTATATAATGTTAAACGTTTTTTTTTTTTTTTATGGATTTGAATTAATCTCTTTGGCGTTGAGTTCTTATAGTTTTATTAATTTGTACAGTGAAAATAGCCCTTGTTTACCAAACCAGCTCATAGTCTAGGAGTGTTGCCGGCAAAAGAGGTTGAACAGTGTTTTATTTTAAAAAATATTTTTAAAAAGTTATTGTTTTTATATATTTTTAAATTATTTGATATATTAATATTAAAAATAATTTTTTTAAATAATAAAAAATATTATTTTAATATAAAAATATATTAAAATAATATTTTATTATTATTTTTTTAAACACCTCTGAATAAAACAAATTCCTAAAATATGTTTTACTTTCCATGAAAACTATTCTTTTTTATGTTAATACCGTGAAAGTAGTTATTTCTTAAGTTTTTAAAAAATAAATTTTTTTTAATATTTAATAATATCATAAAATATAAGTTAAAAAATATTTTTACTTATATTATAAAAAATAAATTATAACATTATTTATTAATATTTTAATATATATATATATATATTGTAAACATAATATTATAGAAATATAATTCTTTTTTTTGAAGAACATTGAAAATAATTTTTTTATGATATTTTAATTTATAACATAATATATATGATTTAAAATATATAATTATTGTATAATATATCATGTTTTGTAGTCTAACTTTTTTAAAAAAAAGTAATCATAGGAACTATTGAGAAATTCTTCATTGAGAAATCTCCTCAATTATTGCTACCTCGAGGTCCACCAAGATCATAAAAGTTTAAAAAAAAGTAATCATAGGAACTATTGAGAAATTCTTCATTGAGAAATCTCCTCAATTATTGCTACCTCGAGGTCCACCAAGATCATAAAAGATGGAACCATAAATTTGGCTCTTTTTTTTGCCGACTCTTACACGCCAACATTTCCTTCATGTCTCCCATTTATAGCTTTCCCTTTCTTAGATAAGCTCCATAAATACCCTAATTTCTCTCTCTCTTTTTCTTTCTATATTGCGTCCCCTCAACAAATATCTTTCCTTTTTTTTTTTCTTGAACACACCACTAATATCTTTTTAAGGAATATGTCTAATTAAAAAAAAAGTTGATTTACTAAAAATAATTTACTCGGGGTAAATTAAGATTGTGTAGATGGCTAGACACCAAGTTTTATTGCCGAACACCATTGTTCATAATTATGTTGAATATTTAGCAAGGGGAAAATATTCCCTGCATTTTCAGTGGATATTTGGTGACCAATAAAAAATTGATTAAAGGAAAATGTTTTAATAATATATATAGTTAATTTAATAATTGTAATAATTAATTAATAATAATAATAATTCTAGTGAGAGATTTTATTGTCAATTTTCTTATATATATCATAACTATTCATGTACTAGAAAATTGACAACACAATCTCTCACTAAAATTATTATTATCATCCACCAACTTTACCACCCCACCGTCAAGTTATCATTATTATGTTTTTTTTGTTTTTTTATTAATTTTTATTATTTAACTTAAAGAATAATTATATATGGAGAATTTTTTTTGTAAGTAAGGATATTTTTTTCTCGTCTTTTTAGTAGTCTAAATATCTATAAATAACTTTTTATTCTAAAATTCATGGGAGAAATATTGAATTGATTTTTTCTTAGTGGTTAAGAGAGCTACTTGCAAAAAAAGGGGTCCAAAGTTCACGAGCTTGTGGTCAAAGGCTATCTTCTTGTGAACGAAGGCTGAAGGAGCAATCATTGCGTTCCTATGTATAGCTTCAAACATGCCAGATGGAAGAGATGGGATCAAGAAAACGACCAATCAGTTTAGGATAACACGTCGCCAGAACTCAGATTCATAAAAATAAAATAAAAAATAAAGAGCTACATTATAATTATAATTATAAAATACACTAAAAGATAGATTTCGTGGATTTGGATATTGCAGCTCAATGTTCATGCAGACTCAGTTACACTATAAACTGCGCTTTCTATTTCTACAGTTTTTTTTTTTTTAAAGCGCTTTCTATTTCTACAGTTTTTTTTTTTAAAAATTTTTTTGATTAATATTCAACTTTATTTCTTTACAAAATCATTCTTTTTAATTTATATTAACATGGTGTTTACTCACCGACAAAGATTCGGTAGATGTTTCCCAATTTTGTAGTGGTGAGTTCTGTTCCAACTAAATTACATGTTTTAATAATTACTACTTCTATAATGATTAGTGATAATCGTAATCCTTATTTTCTCACGCCTATGAGTTTTGCAGTTATAAGACGACTTTCTTTATAAGCAAAATAGCATTTCACCATGCTAACGAGACTCAACTGCTACGCTGCATGTATGTATTATTTTTTAGTAAAATATTTAGATATTGTAAATATTTATTTTAAAAAATTCAATAATATTCCCACCAACTGAACAAATTGGTTTTATTTGAATTACATTGAACAAAAAATATATATATAAAATTTAGATACGATGTATGCCAATCAGAGTAAGTATGGTAAACATGTAATTTAGATATTAAAAAACGAGCTCGTTCGGATTAATCTTATTAACTCATATCCTAAATCATGAAATCTGGATGATATAATATAAAAGAAAATTTTAAAAAATCACAAATATATTTTTTTAAGGAAAAAACAATGCCAAACATTGATATCAAAAAAGAAAATAAGAAAAAAAAAAGATGTTAGCCCATGATACTTTTCAAATTCGTGACCTAGTTTATCATATTTGAAGTACTATACATGAAAAAAATCATGAAACTCAATCTCTAAAAAATAAAATATGAAATGATAAAATTAAAAAAAAATCACATAAAAAATTCAAAATACAAAATAGCTATTACAAGAATAAAAGTTAAAATCAAAATAAAAAATATATTAAAGGGAAACAACAAAGTTTCACTTTAAGAGTTAAATTGAAAAAAGAACAAAAACATTAACAAAAGAAAAAAATCAAAAGAATGAGGATAACAAAAAAACACAATAAACTATTAACTTAGATTAAATGATGAAATTAAAAATAAAAGTTGTTAACAATAAATAAAAATATAATTGAAAAAATCAAGAAACAAAGATAGATTAATATATTTAACATTGCAACACATATCATTTATCCTTTTGTATTTAATAAATTTACTTATTAAAATCATTTTTAAATACAAATCGATACACACACAAATTTAATGAAAAAAATAAAAGAAAAAAATATACTATGCAAGATTGTATATATTAAAAATATTATAAAAAAATTTAATCTGTATAAAATATATAAAAAAAACACAAATGAATTATATTAATCTCTTGAGAAATTAAACACATTTAATATCTTATATCTAATATTTTATTTATCCCATTGTATTTAATAAATTAATACAATAAAAGAAAAACATAAATTAATGTTTGTAGAACCCATTAATATCTACATAACTGTAGCATAACAAAAAAACAGTCTCAAGATACTTTTAGCGTTGCAAATACTATGTTTCACAAAGAGAACAGTGGACAGTGAATTAATTCACTCTTCACTGTTCATGTGAAAAGTGTAAAGTGTTCATAGCTGGACTACATCCCGATCAAATCTAAATGCATTGAATTGGTTTGTTATAATAAATAAAAAAAATTAATTTTTTTTATTTTTAATTGTATTTTATTTGAAAATTTATTATTTAATATTATTCAATTGCATTACATAATTACATTAGAAGATAATCATATAATGACATACTATTTATAGAATTTGATTACAATCTTATTTTTTTTCCTAATAATATTGTATCTGATGTTATTGCACGCTCAGAAAGCCATGGTAATTGTAGTTTTTATCGGATGAATTTCGTATATGATGGAACTGTGGACAGTTTAGTGGAATAATAAAAAATATTTTATATAAAATATTGTTTATTCTATGATGTAATAGTAATAGTTAAATCTACAATATTTCAATTAAAAAGTGTGTGTATTTGTTATTTTATAATCTCAATTTAAAAAATATTTTTAACCAAAATATTAAATTATTTTTTATTCAATTTTAATTTCAATTACAGTTTTAACTAAATATATATTTTACCAAACCAACCTCAACTAAAAATGTTTTTTATAAAATAATATTTTTAAATTATAATTATAAAAATTACCATAATATCAAATATACTCATTGGGTAATACACATACGGTTTCTTCACTTCAATCCTTAAAATCATGGCTTGAATTGAAGACTTTTTTTTTTTTTTATGTCTTGCATTGTATTAAAAAGAAAAATAGAATCCGAGGACATAATTGTCATAGATGAGTTCCTGTGTAAACAAACGTACAGGTCGAGCAGTAAACGTATTAACCACAACGGGAGAGCTCTTCAAAATAATGAAAACAGTTAATAATATTTTCTTTATTTTTGCTCGTTTTACAGTTAGTGTTTTAGCCTTCAAATAAAAAAAACAATAATTTCCCAAAATTACCACAATATTATCCTGGTTTTTAACGTTTTTTATTTTCATAGTACAATCTCAAAACCAACCATCTGCTAGCTTAACATTAGTTGTGAGTTCATGTGACTTCGTGGAGAAATTGTTCCTATCGATCGACCTTGTCAACTCGTAAGGTTATTTCAATTCTATGAATATTTATTGTAAGCTTTCATTTAGTATATACTTTGTGTTACTTTTTTTTTTCTTAATTAACATAAAATATGAAAAATATTTTTAATCCTGTATCAATTCATTTAATTAATTATTTTTTAAATAAAAAAAATTTACTTTTAAAAAAAAATATTTTATAGATACAGATGTGAGTAAAACTTTAATTGTCTCAAACTTTTATAAAAGATATATATTTTTACTCGAACTCTAAATTTAATATAAAGATCTTAAGTTTTTTACCATCATCTTATTTACCATTTAATTAATTACATTAATTAGCATAACACGAGCTCCATATACTAGGGTACAGAACATTGATATAATAAGCAAACGTATAATCAAATATCGGATCCCTCTACAGCGCAAGATGCTGAAGACTCTGCCGATATATATATATATATATAGAAACTCTTTGGGCTCACACCGTACTGGTAATAATACTATAGAGACCACAAGCTTTGTCGCGTTGGCTTAACAAGAGCGACATGTATTGCAAATTCCTGGATATGTAACGCGACTTTGTTTTGTTCAATGCTTTATGTTTTAATTATATGACAATTCTTCGTGTTCATTCGCAAATATTTTTTTTTAAATGAATAAAAAATTTATATTACTCTTGATGCTGTCCAACAGGTGGCAGATCAAGGATAAATTATCTCATAACTTTTGGAAAATAAAAATATTTTTTATCATTAATTATCATTTTCTAAATACTATAAACCAAATAAAAAAACTTTCAATGAAAACATTAATTTCCTTTATTTTATTCTGGATAATTAGCTTATCAAAGATGGGACGCGGAAATAAAAAGACAAGGACCTCCAGAATGCCACGTATTTTGAGTCTTAATTAGGACATGTGAACGCAAACAAAAAAATAAAATAACAACCACTTATTCGTCCACGTAATCTATCCTCGCTTACATACGATAACAAGTTGGTCGGTAGAAGTTTTTTTCAAAAAATATTTTTAATTTAAAAATATATTTTTTAAAAGCTATCCAATCAAAATACCAAATATAATTAATCTCTAATAAAGTCCTAGGAATTCACACATAAAAAAGAAGAAGTAAACATTCTATATTGTATGGTTCTTAAATGATGAAATGACACTTCTAGATCCATGGACCAATAATACAAAATTTACAAAAGTAATCTTTGTACATTACTAATTATAAGTTAAAAAAAAAAACTATGGTAACTTTTTCTAATAATATTATATGGTATTTTATAAGTAATTTAATGCAGATATTCATTGAATGACAAACAACATTGATCGGAAAATAGTCTTGTCTGTCTCTTCCTTTATGTGAACGAACGACTTTTCTTTTAAGAAAAAAAATAAAAAAATAAAACAGATATTAATTGCGATTCTTTTTTTTTTTTTGACATGAACAAGACGTGGATCGTCGGCGCAAGCGACAAAACATAAAAATTTAGTTCGGTAGATATGTGTCGGCAAAATGGATAGAGCTTTGAGGTTTTTCGTGAGTAACCAGGGGACAAGGGCTCTTTGATCTGTTAAGATATTTTCTTCTTTTCTTAACTAGCCAGCCATGAAACAAAATCTATTTTTTAAGTTAAAGTCACAATTCCTTATTTATCAAAAAATGCTTTTTATTAATAATACTTTTGATAAAAATCCAAGGTAACTACAATAAGTATCCATAAGAAACTCAATAATTTAAATTAAATTAGAAAAATCATTTCTAGAGGCAAAACTCTCATCCCCTTGATAATTGTTTTTGGATGGAAACATTTTTTTTCATTAATAGCATACTTTTAAGACAAAAACTTATTATAATTTAAAAAGTATGTTCCAAAAAAAAATAAAAAATAGCATCTTCATAATTTTACATGGTTTGCATGTGAAAAATAAAAGAATAATTAATTAATCAAAACCATATATAAAAAATAAAAAAACATTTTATTTTCATTAAATATTCATGTGTGATTTTCTTAATAAAGTTTTAAATAAAGTTTTACTTTAAACTAAAAATAAATTTATATACCTATAAGGTTAAGCTCATGTGTGATCCTCCACTGTGCAAACCTGACACACACATATATATTGCAACAATTTTCTAATAATTTTTAGTGGTAAAAAAATTATAGCTGATTTTTTTAATTCTAAAAAATCAAATTTTAGCATGTTTTGATTCAAATAAATAATTGTAAAACATTCTATAAACCTAAATTATCTCATTTCTAACATTAAAATGCCCTAAAAACAAGAAATTAAATTAAATTTAAAACATCTTTGTGAGTTTCAATCTATTTTTTTTTGGCATGATAGATAAAAGAAATTACTACCTTCGAACTTTCCTCTCCTAAAGTAATTTTTTTTTCTTATAGCTAAAATGTAGTCGAACAAATTCTTTTTTTTCTTCAATGATTTTCTCTCTCATTTCTTATAACTCATGTATCAAAACATGATAAAAATAAAGTTTAAAGATCAAAATATAAAATATAAAACTACACACACCAAATGTTTTATAAAAAACAAAAACAAAAACTCCAATAGTTAAATTTTGATAGACACTACTTTTCTACAATGCAAACAGATGTAAAATAACAATAAAAAGCTTCCTTAATCAATATATTTTATAATGTAATATAATATAATTATAATTGAACAAAATATATAGCATATGAGCATTTCATTATAGCACTAGACATAATTTATTATGGACTGCTACACTAAATTTACTATTTTACTTTTGAGTAAAAAAATAAGTCTTGGTTAAAGAGGTAACTTAGTCTTTTTCAATAGCTTATTGTAACTTAGTCTTTTTTAATGGCTTATTAGTTATTATAAAAAATTTTAGGGCACCTTAGTCTTTTCTAATTTTTTGCATGGTGAAATATATTTTACCCATGAACTTAATGAAATTTAGAATTGTTGACGAAGGGTGTTTTTAAATTTTCAAAAAAATTAAAATACTTCTTTGCCCTTGTGGTAAAAAAAAAAAACTATAGTTGTTGACCAAGGGTATTTTTTGGTTTTTTCCTTATTAGGCTTGTAAACCAATGATTAAAATTTTTCCAAGTTATTAAAATATTAAAATTGTAAATCGGGTGGATAAAATGATTAAAAATTCCCTATATTTTTCATCTAATTAAAATATTAATTATGTTGAAATTGTGTCTAAAATTTAGAGTCATTACAATTGGTATTAGAACCCTGACTATATTTAAGGGATGTTTAACAGACAATAACAAGTGATGGATTGTTTCAGATTGGTATGTATGCGATAAGGAACCATGATAGATTCGTCTCTAATATGAAGAAGGATTCAAGATATGAATATTGTCGATAGATAAAAAAAAAAAAAAACCCTTAATAGATACTGCTTCTCATACACTAATAACATTATATCATTCAAGATAGGGAGAGTTATCTAGACACCTCAGTGATTCAAATATTTAGATAAGTTGGAGTAGCATATCCAGAGGGTTTAGGCTTTCAGGGATAGACAATAATGCCTTTACTATTAGCATCTACAAGAGCTTTTACACCCCATGTTGACCTTATTTTCCTAGTGCAATTTGTTAGAGAAGTGGTTGTTAGTATGTCTATGTAACAGTTTTGGTAGCCCCTATAACTCTTGTAGTTCTAGCACCCACAAACTATATGATTACTTTAGTTTGACTTTTTAAAAGTATGAAAGAGATGAGTTGTGAGCTCTATTTAAGAGATTGAGATGCGAAGATTGCAGGAAGATAAATTCAAAAAGTGGAGAAGACATTAACCTAAATTAATGAACCATATGAACTATAAGTGGATTGTGCCACCTAGTTACTTTCTAATAGAGCACAATATTGATAAAAAAAACTATACTACTAGGGAGAGCTACTAAAGTGTTGTCATGAAAAGGTCTTAAGATGGAGTTTGAGAATAATTTATACTCCAGATACCACTATAAAATTAAGATGTAAGAGTTTTTGGCCCTAAAGTAGGGAGAGATGTCAATGTTGGAATACAAGAGAAGATTTCATGATCTCTTTATGTTTTCTCCATGTTATATGTATACTGGGCATTATTTGATAGAGAAATTGCAAGATGGGTTCATATAAGAGCTAAAAGAAGGGCAAACAACCTTATAGTTTATGATGGCCAAAGAATTGATTAAGGTAGCTCAAGCTCTAGAGGAATGTATGGGTGAGGGCTAGCAATACCAATCTAGGTTTGGAAAAAAAAAAAGATATAGATTTTTCTAGTAGACGACCCCTCCAGAAAAAAGAAAGAAGTTGGTTAAGTTAGTTTAGAAAGAAATAAGGGAGTTTTAGACAGAGATGAGCATCGACCGAGTCTTTTCAACATATAGATGAAAGGTTGACTGGGGGACAATCGAACCAAAAGCTAGTTTTGCCGGAGGAGTCTCAAAACAAAAGACTATTATTTATCCTCACTATATACAGTGTGAGCAAAGACATCCATGGAATTGTTTAGTGATAATAGGGGAAGGCTTAGGACTCAGGGGTATAAGACGCTAGGAAGAGTGTTCCATATGAACCATAAGGATGTTAGAGTTACTCCTAATATGGTGGCGGGTATACTACAACTGAATTCAATGTTTATATATGCGCAATACCAATCTAGGTTTGGAAAAAAAAAAAGATATAGATTTTTCTAGTACACGACCCCTCCAGAAAAAAGAAAGACAATACCAATCTAGGTTTGGAAAAAAAAAGATATAGATTTTTCTAGTAGACGACCCCTCCAGAAAAAAGAAAGAAGTTGGTTAAGTTAGTTTAGAAAAAAATAAGGGAGTTTTAGACAGAGATGAGCATCGACCGAGTCTTTTCAACATATAGATGAAAGGTTGACTGGGGGACAATCGAACCAAAAGCTAGTTTTGCCGGAGGAGTCTCAAAACAAAAGACTATTATTTATCCTCACTACATACAGTGTGAGCAAAGACATCCATGGAATTGTTTAGTGATAATAGGGGAAGGCTTAGGACTCAGGGGTATAAGACGCTAGGAAGAGTGTTCCATATGAACCATAAGGATGTTAGAGTTACTCCTAATATGGTGGCGGGTATACTACAACTAAATTCAATGTTTATATATGCATTAATTGATCTTGGTGCAATACATTCATTTTTAACAAGTAAAATTATAAGGAAACTTTAAGAAAAACTAGAAAAGTAGAAAAGGGATACACAGTTCGTATCATTTTAGGTGAGAATTTAGATATTGATAATGTATACAAAAGAGTAAAGGTTAGTATTAATGGGTGTAAGATGAGGGTAAACTTAATACCCCTATAGTTATATGATTTTGATGTAATATTAGGTATGGACTGGTTAGGTGTGTATAGAGCTCAAATAGACTGTGTTGCAAAAGCAATGACCCTTTTAAAAGGGAGAGAAATGTCATATTGAATTATATAATTTTATTTATGACAGCTAAGAAGATGAGAAAATTGTGTATGACAACAAACTTAAGTGATAGACTTGTAAAAACATGATGTTGAGTTATCAAATCTTCTCATAGTAAGAGAGTTTTCAAATATATTTTTAGTGGAGTGGAGGTATCTATTAATATACTATAATATTCTTTCCCAATATCCCAGTCACCATTTAGGATGGTGCCTTAAGAGTTAGTTTATTTATGATAGCTAGAATGGTGCCTTAAGAGTTAGTTGAGTTAAAATTTCAACTATAAGAATTACTAGATAAAGAGTTTATATGCCTCAATAATTCACCCTAAAGAGTTTCAATATTGTTTGGAAAGAAAAAAGATGACACACTTAAACTCTACATTGGCCATAAATAGTTGAATAAGATAACAGTGAAAAATAAATATCTATTTTCAAGGATAAATGATTTGTTTAACCAATTAAAAAGAAAGAGTATTCTTAAAGATAGATATAAAGTCAAGGTATTATCAATTGAGAATCTAGACACAAGATATCTCGAAGATTGCCTTCAAAACTCGGTACAGATATTATAGGTTCCTAGTGATGCCATTTGGGTTGACTAATGCCCTAACGGTGCTTTAGGACATGATGAATCGAGTTTTTAGGTTTTTTTAGACAAATTTATAATGGTATTTATAGATGATATTTGGATATATTTTACTTCATATTTGGAACATGAACAACATTTTAAAATACATTAGTTTTCTTATCTTCTTTGTAGATTATTGCTACTTTGGGGATCTATGATATTGCCTTAGAGATGGGAAAGAAAGTGATATGTCGAAGACACTGATCCTTGCTTATGTCAATAACTGGGAACACTACTTTATCCACTCATGCAATTAAATATCCTTCTTGTTGCTAAATTATGATTTTGTGACGCAATAAGTTAAACTTTTTTATTCAATCTAATTTAAAACATGTTGTGATTTCCTTCATATGATAATCCAATTATTGTTATAAAAGGCCTTAAGAAGTTTGATGATGAGCTTTCTTCATGGAAAACTCAAAGATGCAACTTATATTAATTAGCAAAATTACATAAACTTCGACTAAAATGTGTGATAATGTATAATATCTAGTGTTTTTTTTCCCATATTGTTCATAATAATGTGTATATCAAATTGTTCATGTGGGAGTTTTAGGGGCACGCAAGCTGAAATATTTGAGCTTACTATTTTTTATCAATTTATTAGACAAATTTATTTTTTACTAGGTGGTGAAAATATTCTTCTCATGAATCACTGAACATTGTTCTTAAGAGTCATTAGATGTCTTGTTTCTTCATTATTATGGTCCTGTGTAACTTGTGTTGAGAGTAGGAGTGCCCCCTTTTTTTCACTAGAAGTAGTGTAGCATACTTTTTCAAAGAACTAAAAATTACTATATATATATATATATAAACTAAAAAATTATGAAATTTTTTGAATCAAAAGAAGAATGAAGTTGTATCTAATATGACTTACTATTTATAATCAATCAGTCTCCTTAAAAAGTGGTAGAAAAACATGTCTTATTAAAATTAGTGTGTTATTTATGTAATTGGCTTGTGCTTGCAGAATTGTTAGACTTCCAAGGAATGACAGGCATTACAATGTAATATGTGCAAAGTAGAGATTATTTATTATCAAGTTAAAAACTACACCTAGAAAAGGTAGTTAATAAGATAAAGCTCACCAAAATAAAATCTTGTTGTACTAGAAAAAACCAAACTCACAGACTAAGCCATATTGATTAAACATACATCGAAATCTTTTACAATAGGCTATATATAACCTATAACGTGAAAATTGCTATAGTACATGTATGTAGCAATACTACAATCCCACTCTAATAAATTAACATTATTCTAGTTATGAATTTTCTATTGCTATAGTAGAACACAAATTAAATGAGAGACAGCTTCTATTGTTTGGCAGGAAGAGGAACACAAAAAGTTTCAGGACCAGAACTCTGCACATGTTTTGGACATTTTCATCAGTGAGTTTTTCACTCTTTATGTTGCATTGCCTTTTAAATTTATATCTTCCGTTATCAACATTTGGGAAGCATCTCGTTTTAAAAGTTGTTTTGTTTCTCATAATTGCAACCTTATGCTTTTTAATATCTATTTACCTGTTTATGTCTTTGATTTTAAATATCAATTTGATGTCCTGTATATATATTTTCATATTTGTCCTTAATCATGAAAACCTCTTCATCTTTGATATATGTTTGCAAAATCTAATATGCAGTCAAATCATTTTTTTTCTATATATATGCTTGTTGATATTTCCTTCCATGGTACATTCTATTAGTGTCCAGAATGGTGTCTTAAATAAGTTTATTTTTCACTTTTTCTCTGATGTTTGCACTCTCAAACTTTTTTATTGTAAAAAGATTTGATTTGAATTGTGAATCTTTGCCCTTGTAAACCACACTTTTGTTTATTTTTATTTAATTTAAAAGTAATTAAAAACAAATACATGAAAAAAGTAACAATTAAAATGAAATACAATACCAGTTGAACTAATGAGATATTAATTGAGAAACATTGATTTTAAACAGTATATTATTCCAAATAAACTTATATTATTTATTTAAACATTGAACAAAATACATTTGTTTTTCTGAAAAGTAAAATTATTAGCATTACAACAGTAATAGTTGCACCAACAAACAGTCACTGAACAAAAATACATTCCAAATAACAATTGAACCAATAAACAGTAAATATTAGTTTAATCAAATTTATTTGTTTTAGAGTTTTTTTTCCATAGATTTTCATTGAAATATCGTAAGACATTAATAGAACAACATAGTAATAACCTCAAAATTACTCAAAAATTATACGGTAACATTTGATAAATAAGATAAACAATATTTTAATATATCCTGATTTTTTTAAAATATTAACAGTTGAACCAAATACTAAAGATAATAACAATTTACATGTCATTTTATACTAAATAATAATAATTTGTTTTGTGTATTTTGTGTTTACCTTTCTTTCTTACCATATGATCTTGTGTTCTTTCGTTTTTACGTTTACTGCTTTCGTTTGTGCACGAGATGTTGTTGATTTTTGTAATATAAAGATGAGAAATAAAAAAATCTTATAAAAAATAATTTTTAAGTCAAATTGCTATTCTGCCGTTATAGCAAAAAAAATAATTTTTTAAGCTATTTTTTATAGGGAAGTAAAAAATTAAAGTGTGTTAATTAAGGCATAGTTTTGAAACCCGGCCCAGCCTGAGATGTAACTAACCTGGGCCTGGATCCAGACTTAAGAGAATTCAAAAGCCCATTGACTATTTATTTATTTTTTAACCAAAACAACATCATTTTGACTTATAAAAAATAAAATTGACCCGGTCAAAACCCAAAGACCCGGGCTAGGTTTAAAAAATCTAAATTTAAAAGTTAGTCATGTCCAATGTAGCTATTACAGATAATTACATTCATTTTTTATGATAATTAAATAGGCAGCCATGTCAAATGTAAATTAAATCCTTCACCTATGCCTAATTGAATGTACATTGAACATGACAAATGACTAGATCCGAGGTATGCTTGGACTTGGCAGTAGCCAAGTCCACTACACCTAGACTTGGCAGCTATCCAAGTTCAAGGTATACGTGCAAAGTCTACGCTAGCATAGGTCCAGCATATATGCAAAACTTACTACACCTCGACTTGACCGATATCAAATCCAACGATTCAAGACGCATTACCCTTAACATTTATGTGATTTTAGAAACACACTCAGGTCGGACACAAAATGATTATATTTGGGGTAATCTAATTAAGAACACAAAAGTCAAATACAACTATAGTGTAATCAGATTATCTTAACATTTATAAACTAAAGGAAACTTTTCATTCAACTTTGTAGATCTGTAATTGTTGATTATTAATTAATTAACTTGTGAGTTTTTCCTTAATTTTTTAAGATTTTTAGTGTGACAATTTATTTTCTTTCATTATAATTACAAGTTGTGTGGAAAATAAAAGGAGTTACATACACTTTTGTTTATAATAATTGAGGGTAAAAAAAATAATTACACAATGTTATTTTATAAAACTTAAAATTATAAACGTTTTCTTCTTAAAATTTTAATGTTGTCTATAACTAAAGGATATTACTATTGTACAAAAAACAAGGCATTTGAGGATTCCTTTTTTCTATTCTAAGATAAAAAAAAAATCATAAAAACCTTTTTTCTATTCTAAGATAAAAAAAAAAAAATCATAAAAGCAAATAGTCAGATATGGAGATATATTAGAAAATTAAGAAAAAAAATAATGATTGGGAGCACTGTTGTTACTGCAAGACAAGAACAATTACAAGAGATAATAATTGAGTATATTGGAATTTAAAAAAAAAAATCATACCTAAGACATCATCAACAACAACATGAAGAACTAGATTCATTTTTCCTCCTTTAACATGTGCTTTGCATGTATGAATTTGAATTCACTCCAATGCTTGTTCTATTACAAGTATTGTTGTTATTACAAGACAAGAAAAATCACAAACATGATTAAATAATATTATTTTTTATATTTTATAAAGGAAAATCATTAACATTAAGACAGTAACAGTTCAAACAACATACATGAGATATTAGTATTAAGACTGTAACGATTAAACCAACAAACAATAACAGTACAAAAATACATTTCAAATCACATTTATTGTTTTTAAATAGTAATAATTTGAATTCACTCCGATGCTTGTTCTATTACAAGTATTGTTGTTATTGCAAGACAAGAAAAATCACAAACATGATTAAATAATATTATTTTTTATATTTTATAAAGGAAGACCATTAACATTAAGACAGTAATAGTTCAAACAACATACATGAAATATTAATATTAAGACTGTAACAATTAAACCAACAAACAATAACAACACATAAATACATTTCAAATCACATTTATTGTTTTTAAATAGTAATATATCACGAGATAATAGTCAGTATATTGAAAATTTAAAAAATAAAATCATACCAAGGAATCATTAACATGAGGAGCTGATAGAAAATCGGTGAAAATAAGACTATCAATAGCCCCTATAAAAAAGCTAAAAGTGGAATCACAGGTTATTGGTTCTTTAGCTCTAACTGCAATAACAAATTAGCACGAAACGTAAATCAATAAATAAAAAAAAGACAGCAATGTGACATTACAAAATAAAAATACCTTGAGAAATATTAAGTGAGCTACAAGCAAGATGATGAGGTGATCGCATATTTCCAATTGCAATGAAAAATTAGCAAGAGATGTAAATCAACAAACAAAAGAGAAGGCAATAATATGACATAAAAAAGTATAATTCCTTAAAAAACTTAAGGTGACGAGCTAAAAGCAAGAGGAGATGAACACATAGAGTGAAAGGGATTTCCAATAAAGAGCTCTTTCCTGCATCTTCATATTTAAATACAAAAGAAAAATAAATTATCTTTCTAATTTTGACTTTCAATTCCCGCAGACCTTTTCTTGTACTTAATTTTTGAAAACTCGATCAAATTTGATCTAATCTCTGTTAATCCAAACTATTTTGGACATTAGTTAGGTTGATGTACAAAATACTTATTAAAACAAATAAAACTTGTTTTGCACATCGTTATTAGAAGCCGGTTCTCCAAATTTAAAGGTAATTTGATGTTTTCATATGACTTCTATATAACTTATAAGAAAAGTTTTAGTCACAAGATATATATAATAACCAATGAGATTTGATTATTATTTTTGAGATAATATCTACAAACCACATCTTGAAAAACTATATTTAGCGTCAATTTTTGAACATATAATGTTTACCTCATACTTTTGTACCTCATTAAAAAGTTTAGAATAATATGTTGATGATTTCTTAAAATGTTTATTTCTTGATGATTCCTATAGGATAATTGTCCAATCCACCATGAGAGGAACCTCATGTTCCATTCATTTATTCACTTTACTTGTTAATGATGAAAAACAAATAACTATAAAAAAGACAAAATATTAGTATATATTTCAACATAAGCCAATATTTTAACTTATATATGTTAGTTACTTACCTTGAAAATAAGGTTGTTTCAGATTAAAAAACAAATGTGATACTCCTTGTACTTCTTAATACTGCATTTGAGGTGCGCTAACAATACAACACCTTAATTATACTTGCCAATGTCTTCAATTTTCTTTAGAAGTTGAAGATAATGTGTCTGCATAACATGTCCAGAGGCATCAAGTAAAATTATTGTTTTTATAAAGAACAATGCGTATGCTCATACATAATATACAAAATTGGGATTGTCCTCCTTGATTGCACCAAGAACTTGTTTAAAATTTTTCTTAAGTCATAATAACTTTAAAAAATTTCTTATCTTGTTTTTATGGTGCATACGATCAGAAATACCCAAAAATTTGTTACACTCCTCTTCACCATCATTAGTATTTATACCTATAACCAAATTTGCTATTTATTAGCAAACCAATGATGTATAACACATTCTTTAAGCCTAAATACAAACTAAAGTTTTCAAATTTAAATACATCTTTATTTACATTGTGCATGTCCAGCAATGTTTGTATTAAATAAGCATCTTGCTTAAATGTTGCTGAAATTCTTTAAATTATATTTAAACCTGTACCTTCCAGGTTTTTTTTAAACTTAATGATCCAGTACCTAAAAACCTGTTTAGATAATATGAATAAATAGATTTATCTGTAAAATAAACAAGAAATCATATCATAAAATCATGAATATAAAAATCCCCCATCAACTTCCTTTCGTAATACCCTAACCTTAAAGGAAGTCGAATCCTCGTTGTCTTCTAAAAGAGAGATATCCTAAACTGTTAGATGTTAAAGGGCATATTATACTTATAATAGAAATAGTTTTTTGAAATATTCATTATATGATTTCTTGTTTATTTTACAGATAAATCTATTTACTCACATTACCTAAATACGTTCCTGGATACCTAATCATCAAGTTTAAGAAAAATTTGGAAGGTACAGGTTTAGATATAATTCTAAGAATTTCAGCGACATTCTAGCAAGATGCTCATTTAATATAAGCATTACTAAACATGTATAGTATAAATGAAAACATATTTAAATTTAAAAACTTTAGTTTGTATTTAGACTTAGAGAATGTATGATACATCACTAGTTTGTTAATAGATGACGAATTAGTTACAAGTAAAGATACTAATGATGGTGAACAAGAATATAACAAGTTTTTGGATATTTCTGACTATATACACCATCAAAATAAGATAAAAAAATACTATAAAGCTATTATAGCTTAAGAAATTTTTTTTAACAAGTGTCTAGTTAAATCGAGAAGGACAACCTTAATTTTATATATTATATACGAGCATACGTATTGTTTCTTATAAAAACAATAATTTTACCTAATACCTCTAGACATGCTGTCCAAATACATTATTTTCAACTTCTAGACAAGATTGAAGATATTGACAAGTATGATTGGGTTGCTACTTTGTTAGCGCCCCTTAATTGCAGTATTAAGAAGTACAAGGAACGTCATATTCATTTTTTAATCTGAAACAACCTTATTTTTAAGGTACGTAATTAACATATATGAGTTAAAATATTAATTTTTGTTGAAATATATATTAATATTTTATCTTTTCTTGTAGTTATTTGCTTTAATGTGTTTTCCATCATTAACAAGAAAGATGAATAATCCAATTAAACATGACGTTCATTTCATGGTGGATTAGACAATTACCCTACAGGAATCATCAAGAAATAAACATTCTAAAAAATCAACATGTTATTCTAAACTTTTTAATAAGGTGCAAGAATACGAGGAAAACATTATATATATATATATATATATATATATAAATTAACGTTAAATATAATCTTTTAAGATTAGTTTGTAGATGTTATTTCAAAAATAATAACCACATCTCATTAGTTATTATATATATCTTGTGACCAAAACTTTTTCTTATAGGTTATATGAAAGCTATATAAAAGCGTCAAATTGTTTCATTTTTGGAGAATCAGCTTCTGATAACGATATACAAAATAAGTTTTATTTTTTTAATGAGTATTTTGCACATCAACATGATTTATGTCCAAGATGGTTTGAATTAACAAAAGTTAGATCAAATTTGTTTAAATTTTTAAAAATTAAAAACAAGATAAAGTCTATGGGAACCAAAAGCTAAAATTAAAAAGATAATTTATTTTCCTCCTATACTTGAATATGAAGATGCAGGAAAAAACACACCATTGAAAATCCTTTTCACCTTATGCGTTTATCCTTTCTTGCTTCTAGCTTCTCACCTCAAGTTTCTGAAGGAACTTATATTTTGTTATACCATATTGCTGTCTTCTTTTTTGTGTGTTAATTTACGTCTCTTACTAATTTTTTACTATAGTTGGAGCTATATTATCACCTCCTCCTTTTGCTTCTAGCTCCTCACCTAATGTTTCTTAAGGTATTTTTACTTTGTTTTGCCACATTGTTGCCTTTTCTTTTCTTTTGTTTACTGATTTACATCTCTAGCTAATTTGCTATTACAGTTGGAGCTGAAGGAACAACAAATAAAAAATGTTGATGGTCTCATCTTCACACCTCTTCCATCAACTCCTCATGTTGTTGATGATTTCTTAGGTATAACTTTATTTTTTTAATTTTCAATATACTAACTATTCTCTCGTAATATATTGCTATTTACAAAAAAAAAAAAATTTAAAATGTATTTTTATGCTGTTACTATTTGTTGGTTTAATTATTAGTCTTAATGTTAATATCTCATATATATTGTTTCAACGGTTACTATCTTAATGGTAATGATTGTTTTTGTAGAATATGAAAAATAATCATATTTAATCATGTTTGTGATTTTTCTTATCTTGCATTAACAACAATATCCATAAAAGAACAAAAAACAAGTGGATTCAAGTTCTTGCATGTAAAACATATGTTAGAGGAGGAAAAAAATTTTTATCTCCTCTTATTGTTGTCGATGATGTCTTAGGTATGATTTTTTTTTTAATTTTCAATATACTTGACTCTTTTCTTATGTGATTTTTTAATTTTCAATATACTTGACTCTTTCCTCATGTGATTATTCTTATCTTACAATAATAACAATTCCTGCAATAAAACAAACACCACCCGTTGTTGATAATGTCTTAGGTATAACATTACTTTTCTTAATTTTTCACTATGTCTTTATACCCAACTATTCGCTCTTGTGATTTTTCTTGTCTTGTAGTAAAAAAAAATCCCCAAACATGTTCTTTTTTGCATGATATAAATGTCATTTACTTGTAGACAACATTAAAATCTGAAAAAGAAAAAAATTACAATTTTAAGTTTAATAAAATGATATTGTAACAGCTTTTTTTCCCTTTAATTATTATATACAAAATTGCATGTAACTCTTTTTATTTTTCACACAACTTATAGTGAAAGGAAATAAAATTTACCACAATCAAAATCTTTAGAAAGAAAATCCAAAAAAAATTAGGAAAAACTCGCAAGTTAATTAATTGATAATCAACTATCAAAGACCTACAAAACTGAATGAAAAGTTTCATTTAGTTCACAAATATCAAGATAACCTCAATACAATATAATTATACCCGACCTTCATGTTTTTTAATTAGACTGCCCCAAAAATAATTAGTTCACACCAGATTTAAGTATGTTTCTAAAATAATTGGATTTGACATCAACCAAGTTGTGGTGTGGTGAGTCCTATATGTATTTTGAACTCATGCTAGCATGAACTTGACTGTTGCCAAGTCTAAGTATACATTAAACCTAAATAGCGACCACGTCCAAGCATATTTTGAACCTGTTTATCTGTCATGTTCAATGTATATTGAGTTTGACAGTTCGACATGGATACAAAACTGAATTTATATTTGATATGGTTACCTCTTTAATTATTATAAAATAATAGATATAATTATATGTAATACCTACATTGAACATTGTTGCCTTAACTTAGAGTTTTTAAACCTAGCCCAGATCAGATCATGAGTTTTGTCTTGGTCATTGGGTTTTACCAGTATTAACTTTATTTTTTTATATTAAAAAATAAATAAATAGTTAATGAGTTTTTGATCGAGTCTTGCTAAATCACCCGGGCTTTTGACTTCTTTTATTTTTTCTTAAACCCAGCTCAATTCTAACCTCAAGACAACTAGGTCACGAGTCGACCCACTGGGCTGAGTTTAAAAAATATACCTTAACACACTTTGATCCCTTGCTTAAAAAATAAAAAACTAGCTTGAAAAATTAATTTTTTTTGCTACAATAGTAAAATAACAATTTCATTTAAAAATTATTTATAGAAGTTTTTCATTTTTCATCCTATAGCCAGCTCAAGTCTAATATCGGGTTAGCTAGGTCATGGGTTAACCCACTAGGCTGAGTTTAAAACCTATAGGTTGATTAGCACACTTTGATCCCTTACTTCAAAAAACAACTCACTTGAAAAGTTAATTTTTTTATCGCAATGACAGAATAACACTAGGCTGAGTTTAAAACCTATAGGTTGATTAGCACACTTTGATCCCTTACTTCAAAAAACAACTCACTTGAAAAGTTAATTTTTTTAACGCAATGACAGAATAACAATTTTACTTAAAAATTATTTCTTATAGAAGTTTTTCATTTATCATCTTTTATCTTATAGAAACCAACAACTTTTCCTGCACAAACCAAAGCAGTAAAAGTAAAAAGAATGAATGAACACCATATCATAGTAAGAAAAAAAAAATGCAAAATGCTTAAAACAAATCATCATTTTTAAAGAACAAATTATTATTCCTTCATATAAAATAACAAGCAAATCGTTATTATATTTAATCATTGGTTCAACCGTTAATGTTTAAATAAAAAATTAAAATATATTAAAATATTATTTATCTTATTTTTCAAATGTTACTGTATAATCTTGTAGTAAATTTAACATCATTACTATCTTGTTATGTTAATGTGTTATAATATTTCAATGAAAAATTATGAAAAAACTCATAAAATAAATAAACCTAACTAAAATAATATTTATTGTTAATTGGTTCAACTATGATTTGAAAAAAAAATTTGTTCTGTAACTTTCTCGATCCAAATGTTACTGCCTAATGCTGGTAAGATTACTATTTATAAAAACAAATATATTTTATTTAATATTAAAATAAATAATATAAATTTATTTAAAGTAATAAACTATTTAAAATTAATGTTTATTAATTATTTCATTAGTTTAACTGTTACTGTATTCGGTTTCATTCTACATATATTTGTTTTTTATTATTTTAGAAATTGAATATAAATAAACTTAAATCATTTTAAACAAAAATAAAGTTTGCAAAGGTAAAAATCCACAATTCAAATTAAACCTTTTTGCAATGATAAAAAAAAAACAAGTTTATTTAAAATACCATTCAGAATACTAATAAAATATATCTTGAAAGTAAGTATAGATAAGCATATATACAAAAAAAAAAAAAATTTGACCACATATCAAATTTTATAAATATACATTAAAGATGAAGAGGCCTTTTGAATTAAGAACAAAAATATACAAATATATACACAAAACATCAAATTAATATTTAAAATAAAAAATATAAACACACAAAAAGATCTAAAAAAGAATAAGGTTGCAAGGATGAAAAACAAGACAGCTTTTGAAATAAAATGTTTTCTAAAAGTAAAAAGATTGACAAAGATAAATAAATAATTTGTCCAAAAGAAAAAACAACATAGAAAGTGAAAAACTTACCAATGAAAAATATCTAATACATGTGCAAAGTTTTGGTCTGAAGCTTCTTGTATCTTTATTCCTACCAAACAACATAAGTAATCTCCTATTTAATTTGTGTTTTGCTATAATAATAGAAAATTCATTACTTGAGTAATGTCAATTTATTAGAGGATTGTCAATTTATTAGAGGATTATAATGTCGCTATATATATATATACTATAGCAGTTTTCACATTGCAGGTTATATGTTGCCTAATATAAAAGATTTCAATACATGTTTAATCAATATTACTTAGCCTGTAAGTCTAGTTTTCTCTAATACCACAAGATTTTATTTTATTAAGCTTTACCCATTAACTACCTTCTCAAGGTGTAATTTTTAACTTGATAATGAACCTTCCCTACTCCTTCTCCTTTGCATATATTGCATCGTAATGCCTACTGTTCATTGCAAGTCTAACAATTCCTGCAAGCACAAGCCAATCAAATAAACAATACATCAATTTTAATAAAACATGTTCTACCACCTTTCGAGGAGACTTGATTGATTATAAATAATAAGCCATATTAAATACAACTTCATCCTTCTTTTGATTCAAAAAATTTCGTACTTCTTTAGTTCTTATATATCAATCCTTTGAAACAGTACGCTGCTTCCAGTGAAGAAAAAAAGGGGCCCTCTTACTCTGAGCACAAGTTAGGATAGAACCATAATAATGAAGAAACAAGACACCTAAAAAATCTTACACACAAAATCCAATGATTCATGAGAAGAATATTTTCATCACCTGGTTAAAAATATAGTAAACTAATAAAAAATAGCAAGTTCAAATATTTCAGCTCGAGTATCCCAAAACTCCCACATGAATAATTTGATATATATGTTATTATGAACAATATGAAAAGAAAACTTCATATGATGCACTAGCACACTAGTCAAAGTTTACACAGTTCTTATATATATAAAAAAAAATTTCAGTCCTTTGAAACAGTATGCTGCACTACTTCCGGTGTAAGAAAAGAAAGGGCACTACCACTCTTAGCACAAGTTACAATAGAACCATAATAATGAAGAAATAAAACATCTAAAAAATCTTAAAAACAAAGTCCAATGATTTGTGAGAAGAATGTTTTCACCACCTAATTAAAAATAAATGTGTAGCAAATTGATAATAAATAGCAAGTTCAAATATTTCAGCTGGAGTGTCCCTAAAACTCCCACATGAACAATTTGATATGTATATTATTATGAACAATACAAAAAGAAAACTTGATATGATGCACTATCACACTTTTTAGTCAAAGTTTACACAGTTCCGCTAATTACTATAAGTTGCATCTTTGAGTTTTCCATAAAGAAAGCTCATCATCAAACTTCTTGAGGTCTTCTATAACAATAGTTCGATTATCATGTGAATGACATCACAACGAAGACAAGGCTATTATAATACAAGAATGATATAACGACTCTGAATGTTAATAAATGGGAAAAATCTATCCACAGTCTTGCATCATATTTAATTCATTCTGGCAAGTTGAAAGGGCAAATTTGCATGCCCAAGCATCTAGTGTATCATTTAGATGACAAACATGGGAACCCACTCTGCAATATAGACATAATAAAAATATTAGTTCTAAGGCTGCTTTGGTAAAAGCTGTTCCCAAAGCATCAGATGTTTACAGCGGATAGCATCATACTATCATGAAAAGTGCTATCAAACTGGAATTGAACAAATTATTGACATAAGCAAGTACCTTTGACATATCACTTTCTTTTCCATCTCCCAGGCAATATCATAGGTTCCCAAAGTAGCAATAGCCTGCATAGAAGATAAGAAAACTAATGTTCACCCAAAATGACCAGTAAAGTGGCAAAAAAGGGAAGGAGATTGTAAGAAAGTGCGCCTACTCGGCAAACACAAATAATTGCATAAAAAGCAATGATCTCTAGGATGTTGTTCCCAACCACGTATGACTTAAAAAAATGCTTGCATTTTATCCACACAAGAAGTGAAAGAAATAGATGATATAGGTTTTGTCCTGCCATCAAAACCTCTTTAACGAAAAGCAAATTGCACAAAGGTGTACATTGTTCCAGCAAAACGTTGCAGTTTCAGGAAGGAGTCATTATTAGCACTTTAACCAAATGATAAAAAATGCCAATAAATCATCATCAAATCTTCAACCACCAATATGAAATCCTAAAGTACAAATTCAACTTGAGACAAATAGAACAAAAAACAGGTAAATGTTGAAAAATGCAACTCAATAAAACTAAAATGACCCCGCAAGATTTAAACTTGGATATACTTCGTTCATGAAAGAAGCACCAGCAACACACTCATGCAATTCCCATGTTAAAATGGAGAAATATAAGAAATATTTGAGGTTTGTTGTCGTTAAGTGTGTCTATTATGCATTGGGATCCATATCATGGGTTGCACGCACCTCTTTCGCATTTCGTGGTATGCCTTCTCGCAGTCCAACAAGCTTTTCAACTACTTCAGGCTGCAGTTCGTAAGCACAACACAATCAGATACAAGGTTAATCACAAAATTTTGTTACGCACAGATTTATACTGCATTTTTTTCCCGCCCATGGCTTTGCAAGAAATCACTGAAGTCTGACCTGTTATTTTATCCTAGCCTATCATACAACTGGTGATCCACTTATGCACAGCAGGACCCAGTATAAGAAGAATAATTATCGGACCAATATAAACACTCGAAAGAAGAAATATTAAGCAACATTTACCGGGCATTCAGGTTGATGTTCAAGAATATTCATATAGATGAGCGTGAAGGTATCCAAACTCTCTCCTGAAGCAAGTTCTTTCAAATCACTCAGAATCCAATAAAACTAAAACGACCCCGCAAGATTTAAACTTGCTTTTTGTTCATGAAAGGAAAAAAAAAAAAACCCAAAACCACCCACAAACTCAAACTACCACCAAACATACTGAACTTGCAACCAATCACAGCATTCAACTTCCAAACAAAAATTATACAAAAATGACAAATAACCTGAGAAGCAATCGAGTCAAACAACAAAATTAACTCAAAACCGACAACCAAATCCTTAAATGTTCACCCTAACACAGTACCTACTTACGAATTATGAAGTTTTCATTTACATTAACATTATTAACCAGGGAAACAAGAATACCCATTTAAGTAAACGAGTAGTTTAATGAAAAACAACAAAGTTAACTGAAAAACAACCGATAAACTCTCTTACTTTGCAAAACCCCACACAGTGTACATGACATAAATGGCACAAAATAATAAAAGGCCGATAAAGCTTGAGAATTTATACAAAGATATGAAGTATAGGAGAGCTTGGAGATGAGTTCAGGGACACCAAACCCACGAGGAGCAGAGCCCACAATGTCAGAGGCGAGAGTGAAAGGAGACAAGACAAGTTTTATTGGGAACTCAAAAATGTCAATCAATTGGTGTCCATATCGACCAGTGAAGAGCTTGTGCTGTAAGTCAGTGAACAAGAAAAGTTTTATTCGGAGCTCAGAAATGTCAATCAATTGTTGTCCATATCGACCAGCAAAGAGCTTGTGTTGTCAGTCAAGTGAACAAGACAAGTTTTACTGGGAACTCAGAAATGTCAATCAATTGTTGTCCATATCGACCAGCGACGAGCTTGTGCTGTAAGTCAGTGAATTGCTTCGCAATTTTTGCTCCATTTATTTTTATTTTTATGTTTTAATTTTTTTAATATTTAATTTTTTTATTTATTTTTATTTTAAATTAATATTTTTTACTTTTTTTAATCATTTTAATTCTTTAATATTAAAAATATTTTTTTAAAAATAAAAATATATTTATTCCCTCTTAAGAGATACCCATATGATAGAGTATGGAAATGAAAATGTATTTGTTGGCTCGTTATGTATCCTGCCTTCCTTGTCTGCATTTGCATTGCTAGAGGACTCTAACCGAACCAAACCAGGTTGGGTAGGATTTTATAAATGAGCAACTTATTCAGTAAAAATTAAAGTTGAGACATCAATCTGAGAATTTAATAAGTTCAGAGGACATTTGTTTTTATATTTTAAAAAACATTAGAAAAAATTTAAATTTTTTATTTTATTTACTTTAAATAATTTTTAAAATATTTTCAGATTATTTTGATCTACTGATTAAAAAATAAGTTTTAATAAATAAATAAATATTATTTCAATGTATTTTCAAATAAAAAATATTTAAAAAACAATTATCACAATATTAAACTAACTTTTAGACGCTTCTAATATTATTATCATTTTTTTTTAATCAATAGATAAATTGATTTAACCGTGGTCAAACAAGAAATCTTAAAGGAATAAACTTTGGGTATAAAAATAAAAAGTTTTTTTATTTAGCATAATAAAAAAAAAGGCAAAAATCACATAGTTTAGAAAAATAATATAGTTTAGCGAGTAAAAAACTGATTTGACAGTTTTTTCATCCTTTCAACTCTGTACCATAAAAAATTAACTCAACAATTCACAATTCAAATGAAGAAACATAATTTACAATTTAATACTTAAACACCGTACCATAAAAAATCAACTCAACAATTCACAATTCAGATAAAGAAACATAATTTACAATTCAATACTCTATACAATTAAAAAATCAACACATTTTTCAATTCACAATTTATAATTAAACTCAAATGAAAAATCACTCAACATGTTATCAAATTTAAACTAAATTTATAATTCTTATAGCATAACATAACTACTTTTTAAAATCATCTCAACTCGTGTATAGGTCTAGAGCGCTTGTGAACAAGTTTGCAACTCCCTAACTTGCCCAACTCGATGATGAATTTGTAGCGCTCGTGGAGTGGTTGACACCAAAATCACCCCAACTCATAGACCTAGATTGCTTGTGAATAGAACTGCCTCTCTAACTACTTGTCTTTGTTCATGAAAAGCAATCTCATTGTCTACTAAAGCCACTTTGAGGCACTTAACCTCCCCACTTTACCATTATGGCTTTTATAATTATCAAAATCAATCCAAAAATGAGATATGACCCAATTTTCATAATAGTGGTTTGCCAAATCAATGGATTTCAACATATGCGTGACACTTTTAATTTTGAGATCTTAAATTAATCATACCTTTAGTTAAACTTGTGCAAATACCATATACATACTTGTTCCTAAATGCATTACAACTACGTCTAAGTTTTAGTTGAACATTACACCTTACACTACAATGCATTCTTGATATGTCACTACTTAACTATAGCAATATATTTTTGAAGCTAATTCTCATTATAGATATCATAACAATACTATCCCTATTAAAAGATTTTGTCATCGAGAATCTATATAAAAATAAGAAAATTGATCGGTGACTTCTTTTTAATTTTTCCAAATGGCATTTTCTTTAACAAGTTAAACCACTAAATTAATCCTATGATCAAAACTCTATTACTTTTCTTTTGATCTTTTATCTTCTTAAGTAAAGGCATGAATACGGAATGCATATAGTGGACTAATTTGAGCCAAATCATTGTTATTGGCATTGTTTGAGATCGAGAAATTCTTATTATTCTAGACATTTTAAGCATTTTATCCCCTGTTCCAAGACTACCAAGGTGAAACCACCAAGTCATACACCCTAAAAGTAATAGCATTACAATCAATTCCCACTATTGTATTGCACTTGAATGTAATCCAATAATCTCCTACATTTTTTTAATAAATTTTAGAGATGGTCTTTGAATTAACCTATTTCTTCTTTGGTTCATCATCCTCGTAATATTGTTGCAAATAAAGTTCCTTTTTTTGTGAACCCACAAGAACTTTATTATTAACAAACTTGTAATTTTTTTAAACCAAATTCTTGAATGTTAATAATCTCTTCATTAATTTTTCCTTTAGGGTTTGGAATCAATTTTTTACCGGTAGTGTTATGCCTTTTATAGGAGCTTATTCCTTCCATTCTTGTGTTGATTCTTGGATGCAGCAGGACTTCATCAATTGCTCAATCATTTATCTTACCTATTAAAAGAAAATTTCTTCCTTTTCTTTTATACATACTTTTTTTTTTATTAGTGGAGTATTCAATATCCATTCAGAGTTATTTTCAATTTCCCTCCCTATAACCTAATGCGCTAGAAAAGACTAGAATTAAGTTGTTAATACTTCAATCTATAAATTGATCTGACCAATCCTTTTATTTTTCTCCATCCATTATTTTATCATTTTTGTTGTTGATCAACCATTGATACTCAATATTCTTGATGAATAACTTATAGTTGTTTATCAAGCTTTTTATAATGTTCTTCCACAACCTTTATCTTATTATTCTCCACCATTTTAAACCAAAAAGAATCAGTTAAAGTTAGTTAAGATTTGTTGTAATACCAATTATTGTGAACCTTACCTAACAACAAGGATTTGAAAAGAAAAGTTTAGAGAAGATAGAATAAAAGAACTTAAAGAGATTCTCAAGAATAATAGGAAGAAAGAGTTATGTAAAACTTTACTGAAATGTTAACTCATACTTTTTGACTTTCCTAAAACTATACACATATTTAACTACCTTTTCATTCCTAACTAACTTTAACTGTAAGCCACCTCCAAATCACATGTTAATTATCAACTTAAAAATAACATGTTGAATTATTTCTTGCAACTGCCTCTACTAAAAGTCACTAGAGTTATTGTTGCTAAGTTGTTATTGAAGCTACTTCTCATCATGGATATTGTAACAAGAGACAACTCTTCCAAGCTTAGTAACATAAGTGAAGATACACCTTAAGTAGAACATGTTTGGATAATTGTTATCTTCTTATTAAAAAATTAGCCTTTTACAATAAAATCTTCGTAGATCATTATTTTAGATGTTCTAGTTTATGATCGTCGAGATAGTCATGCATGTATATTGAGGGAGCGCTCTTTTATATTGAAACTATATATATATATGACAACAATATGTATTAATTAACTATGTTGAGTCAATAATCAACCTACTTTCATACTTCTCTTAGTTCATTATCAATTATCTACGTATATATAAATTTGTATATATTAATTTATGAAACGACTCGGCAATAAAATTGACAAAATATAACATGGACCTATTAAATAAGCCACTATTTATATCGTCACAACACAACTAAGTTGGTAATTCAACATAAGTTTCAACAATTTATAAACAAAAATGATTTTACAAAATCTAAAACAAAAAATAACATTTACAAAATCATATATCTATACAACAAGTTTGTTAGAGAAAAAAATAAGTAAGCACCCAAACAAAATACAAATACTACAAAAATATGCAATAAAACAATTAACATTTTAAAATTCTGTTCAAATTTAAAAAATGATAAATTTACTTACATATAATGAAAAAAACACAAGAAAATTGTTTTTGTGACTAGAAAAGTCAAGGAATGATGAATTGTGTTTAAAAGAGGGTGAAATGGTAGGGGAAGGGGGTTGTTAGTTGCAAATTTAGGGGGGTTTATTTAGTTGCAGAGGGGAAGAAGGAGAAAGAGGGAAGGAGAAGTTCGATCAAGTCATATATTAACTATTATTGATGGAATTACCGATGGATATATTACGTTTGTACATCCAATAGCAATTTTATTGTTGACTTTAACACGTCACTGTACAGATATTTCGATTTGAATCCCTTTATAATTCCATTGGTAAAATCGCTTACAAAAACTTCCACATCATCGTACTTCTTCATTTTTTAAAATTCTTTATATTTCGTTTGTGATTCCCTCGGTATATACCGATAGAATATTTCTGTTGGTATATGTCGACTAGTATAGTGAAAAAATTAATTCGACTAGTAAATATCACCGCAAAATACCGACAAAAAAAATTATATTTGTAATACTATTGGTATTTGTTGGATTTCTAGTAGTGAGCTATAATCTTCATCATCATTTTTTCACTAAATATACATATCATCTTGTTAAAATGAAAGAGGATGAAGTATTTCAATTCTATCTTTTGAAATTGTCATAAAATTCAAGTAAGAAGCTCCTATTTAAATTATATTTTATATGATATATAAAAATTAAAATGTCACTTTAAAGTATATTTTATATGATATGGTAGAGTTTGTGGGTTCTTTTCTCCTATCCATTAATTGATTTATACATAAACAAAAACTCTGCTAAATTAGCCTATTTTCCTTACCTTTATATGCACTATTTTCTTTTTCCTTATCTCCTTTTTGTTTTTTCCTTTTAGTCTCTTTTACGTGGGCTAATGATTTGCAAGTCAAGGGACTTCAATATTAATAATTAAAAAAAATGGCATGATACATGTCGATCAAGTAGTAAAACTAAATTGAAACAAACTTCGTGCTGTTTAAGCACAACACATCTCCTTTATCCTAGTCTATGCACCACTTCATTACTTTTTTATTAATTTTTTTATTATTTAACATTTAGTTTATTAAAAATAAATTTTATAATTTATTATAGTTTACTTTGTATATGGTTATTTTAGTTTCATTATCCATGTTGCAAGTTTAATGAGTTAACTCAATTAACTCGTTAATTTTTTTAATTTAAGCCTCCAATATTAAGTTGCTTAGGAATTAGGTTTGATAATTATTTTGATTTGTTTTCTATAAAGTTACTTTGATCTCATGATCTAGATGATGAGTTTTACGGGTTAACTCAGATCGAATCATGTCGTTTTATTGTGTCTTTTTTTAGATTGGTTCCCCCTTTACTTTTACCATTCAATAATAGCTTGATTGATAATTGAGCTTTGAAATGTGTTTTGATTTGCTTTTTATTATGTTATTACATTCTCATAATTTAAATCATGAGTTTTGTGAGCTAAACTAGGTTGGCCAGAGTCAATTTTTTATTTAATTTTTATGAGATTACCATAATCTCATGACCCTGATTATGAGTTTGGCAAGTTAACTCGTATTAACTTAGGTTATTTTTTATTTTTTTATTGATTTTTTTTAATTTCATTATTTAACATTTTTTTTATTGAGAATTGAATTTCATGATTTTTCTTAAATTACGTTTCACAGAGTCATTCCAGTCTCATGGTCCAAGTTATGAGTTTGACAGGTTAAACTGAATTGTTTTATTTTTTTTTTAATCAAATTTTTTTCAACATTTGTTTAATTGAGAATTAAGCATAATAATTTATTTTAATTTATTTTTTATGAGGTTATCATAGTCTCATGATCTGGTTGTAGATTTGGTAGATTCACTTAGGTTAACCTAAGTCAATCTAATATATTAATATCTCAATATTTTTTTTTAAATGTCATTTTAAATTTTCTTAGTAAAAATATGTTGTCCAAGTTGTCTTTAAACTCACCAAATCAATTAAGTCATATTAAATTAACTTGCATACAATTTAATTTTGTTTCCTTCTTAAAAAAACTAGTTTTTTTACCTATGTTTTATCACGGGTCAGATATTTTTTAGCAAAATAATATATGCCATCTTTTCAAATATGTTTTTTTTATAATTATAATTATAAACAAAAAAAGCATATGCATGTTTTTAATTACATATATTAAGAATTATATTAAATACCAAAAAAAAAACAAGTAGTTAACCCGTCTATTGAACTTGTCTTGCTGTAGGTAAACAATTTTTTTCGCTAACATAAAAGAATTAACATGGTTCAATTCTATTTTTTAAAATTATCATAAAATTCAAGAAACAAGCTCCTATTAAAATTACATTTTATATGATATATAAAAATTGAAATTTCACTTTAAAGTATAATTGATATGATATGATATGATAGAGTTCGTGGGTTCTTTTCTCCTATCCATTAATTGATTTATAAATAAATAAGAACTCAAATAAATTAGCCCAGTTTCCTACCTTTACATGCAATGTTTCCTTCTTTCTTGTCTACCTTTTGTTTTTTTCTTTTTGGTTTCTTTTATATGGGCTAATGATTTGCAAGTCAAGGGACTTCAATAATAACAATAAAAAAAATGGCATGATACATGTTGATCAGTTAGTAAAAATAAACCGAAACAAACTCCATGCTATTTAAGCACAACACATCTCCTTTATCCTAGTTTATGCACCATTTCATTACCTTTTTATTTTTATTTTTTTATCATTTAATATTTAATTTATTAAAAATAATTTTTATAATTTATTGCAATTTACTTTCTATATGGTTATTTTAGTTTTATTATTCGTGTTGCGAGTTTTATGAATTAGTTAGATTAACTCGTTAATTTTTTTAATTTAAGCCTCAAATAAAAAGTTGATTAGGAATTAAACTTTATAATTATTTTGATTTGTTTTCTATGAGATTACCTTGATCTCATGATTTAGATTACGGGTTTTACAGGTTAACTCAGATCGAATTAGGTCGTTCTATTGAGATTTGTTTTTAGATTGGTTTCCCCCTACTTTTACCATTCAATAATGGCTTGATTAATAATTGAGTTTTATAATATATTTTGATTTATTTTTTATTAGATTATTGCATTCTCATAATCTAAATAATAACTTTTTGCAAATTAAACTAGGTTACTAGAGTCAATTTTTTATTTAATTTATATGAGATTACTCTAATCTCATGACCCTGACCCTGATTATGAATTTGGAGGGCTAACTCGTATTAACTTAGATCATTTTTTATTTTTAATTAATTTTTTTAATTTCATTATTTAACATTGGTTTGATTGAAAATTAAACTTTATGATTTTTTTTATTTACTTTCTACAGGGTTATTCCAGTCTCATGAATCAGATTATGAGTTTGATAGGTTAAATCAAATTGTTTTATTTATTTTTTAATTAATTTTTTTAATATTAATTTGATTGAAAATTAAACATCATAATTGGTTAATTAAAAATTAAACATAATAATTTATTTTAATTTATTTTTTATAAAATTATCATTGCCTTATGATCTGATTGTAAATTTAACAGATTAACTCAAGCTAACCTGAATCAATTTAATATATTACCATCTCAATATTTTTTTTAAATATCAACTTAAATTTTATCAGTAAAAATATATTATTTGAATTGCCTTTAAATTCACTAATCTATTAAGTCATATTAAATTAACTTACATGCAATTTAATTTTGCTTCCTTCTTATAAAAAACTAGTTTTTTGACATATGCTTTGCCCTATATCATATTTTTTTTGCAAAAAAAATATACCATCTTTTCAAATGTTTTTTTTATAATTATAATTATAAATAAAAAAAGCATATACACGCTTTTAATTAAATACACTGGGAACCATGTTAAATACCAATAAAAAAAACATTGTTATCGCATCTATTAAACTTGTCTCATTATAGGTAAACTAATTTTTTTAATATAAAATAATTAACATGTACATGTTATTAATATATTTTTTAACATCAACTAAAAAATATACCTTTAAATTAAAAAATATGTTTATATATAATAAAATATAGTAAAAATCATATATATTAATATAAAATATAAAATCTCAAATTAATTTTTAATATAACAGAATAATAAAACAATACTGTAATTGCAACAATGAAACAACTTTTCCTTAGTCTTTGTGTAATAAGAGAGTATATTGAGATATTGAGTATCATTCAGCTGAAATATTGAGTATATTTCATTTAATCAAAGGCTAAGGGAACAAAAACATAGACAAATTGTAGCTACAAAATATCAGACAAGAGGTAGAGGATAAAGGTACAGCTTAAAATAGGACACTACAAAAAATCGCAGAGTAGACTCAGGTAGGTTATGAAGAAAAAACAAGAACAATTTTGGAAGAGAAAAATGTGAAACACAAATTATACCCGCACTGCCTCCATTGGAATGATGGTTAAAACAACTTCAGAAAAACCACCATCTTCGCTGCCTCCTCTGCAAAAAATAAAGAGGTAAGAAGTTGCAAACATTACAGGGGCACCATGATACGCATGAACAGTGACTAGTAAAAGTTTCACGAGCAGCTACGGTACCTAGTGCTTTTAGGAAGTGAAAATGTGCTTATGGGTAATATACAAAAGGTTCCTGAAAGCCAAGTTTCCCCCTGGATCTCTAGCATGCGATTATACATAAACAAAATGTAAATGTTTTCCTTGAAAAATACAGCTAAAGACCCTACTCTACTAACCACTTTGAGTGTCGATTGTATTAAGAAATAGCTTTAATATCCATCTTTCTGCCACAAATGCATGTGCATACAAGGCAACTTCCAGATTATTTAGCTTAAAGCAAGTTACTATTGAGAATCATCCTAAATACAAATAATAACTAAGAAGACAATCATAAAACCTCACTTTGTGCAAAACAAAGGTCCGTTTCTCTATGCCAACAGAAAAGAAATTACAGAGAGAGGACTTCGCTTCAGAATTTATTGAAAGATCCTAAAAATAAAGTCAAAGCGAAAGGGAAAGAAGGGTGGAAACCTTTTTATCCTGCTTCTGTGATTGTATTAGGATAGGACGGGGAAGGGCACCATTGCTGATGTTTTGAATGTATGGCCGCACCTTCTCCTCCAACATATCATTCAACTGCAAATCAAATTGTATAGGATGTTGATGACTAATGGCATTTATTAGATAACAAAGTAAACAAAGGTGGCATCAAACAAACTGTGATGGATTGGTAAAGCTATTCTCAGGGAGTATATAATTGCACAGGCAGACATGCTATAAATTTCTTTAAGGAACTGCAGAAAAGCATCCAGAGAGTTTGCTGCCACGCATCCAAGCGAAAAGTTTACATTTTCTCTTTTCCTTCAAGTTATGCTTCAGAGTATTTTTCATTGGTTAAATACGAATGCAAAGGGGCTGGTTTTTTGGCCTGGGCCCGGGGTGAGGTGAAGGTCATAATAGAACATTGCCCTACCGGCAAGTAAGAGATGAATTAGTTGACATTTAAACTTGCATTCTTTCTGGCGTACATTCTGAGATTTCTAGAGTATTTTAATGGTCATGGGACTGCGAGTCCCTTGTTGAATGTTTAACTTCTGCACTCTTTTGGAGGGTTCCTTCTCCCATGACTAATTTTTTTTTATCTTGTTTTCTCTCCTCACTTTCAATAAATAAATAAATATTCCCTTTTCTATGGAAAAAACATCGGTAGTCTTGAACATTAGACTTGGGAAATAAATCTAGATAAAGCAGCCAAAAACAATCCCTTTGTGCCAAGCTTCTTTTATAACAAGGAAAAGGAAATTCTCCACAAAAGAGAGTAAACACAATTCGTGAAAAAACACAAGTTCCTTTTTAAAACAAGAATGATGACATGGCAGCTTCAGTTGAGAGAGAGTACCCCCGGCCATAATTAGATGGCTTCATCCATATATTTTTTTATCATAAACTTCTCACGAATTAATGGCCCAAGCGAACGTTTTGGATTTCATTTATCTTACAGGGTTATTTTAGCAAACAACTTTTCTCACCTAAAACCACAGTATTTCAAAATGGTTTAGTGTCTTAATACTTGTTAACCTTCACACATATTATGCATCATTATTGTAAGGCCGTCCACAGTATTTCACACATATTATGCGTATGCGTGCGCTGTACATACAAATTTTGCAAGTAATATACACAGGTTTGGAGAAATATGAGACAAGTTAAACAGTACGAGTAGAGGTAGCTTTACCAACCTTTTCTTGACGCCATTTAGTTTCCCATTGTGAATCCAAAATTTTATCAGCAATTTCTCTCTGTGCATTAAGAAGAACAGTCATCTCATAGAACTTTTCTGGTTTTTTAAGATCCTCCTCGCTCCATGATGATGCATTTAGTGGAAGGTCCAGCCCCTGCCAATGCATCATGATTAGCTCAATCACCATTCAAAATGAAACAAGACACTCCATATACATCGCATCTCTGAAGCATGCAAAGGTATTGCCTGCCAAAATACCCTTTACTTTTCCCTTTCAGTGCAAATTCATATTCAAAGAGTACAGATGGATTAACTTCTGTGTAAATTGACAAATTCAAAAGAGGTGTTCACATGCCAAATGAAGTAATGCTTTAAGTCAAGAAGGGGACATGATTCAAGGCATTTAGAAATTGAGTGTATAAATTGAGTTTGTCTCCGGAAATAGAGCAACCTGAATAAAATTAAGAGTATTAGTCTATGGTGAGATCATATGATACCTTTCAAGTCAAAGGGGATATTTTGTGGGAAATTTGTAAGGGCAGTTACGCTAAGCTAAAATGAGAATGTTGACATAGATAATAGAACAGACACATTCTAAAAAAAGAATAGGCATGGAAAGGTCATTTAAGATGATTCAGCCATGTTCCACACAAACCTTTAGCTATGCCAGGAGGTGCGTTTGGTATTGTGGTGAAGGCTTCACAATTTAAAACGTATCAAAATAACATTTTTTCAGCATGTTTTTATTTTTATTTTTGACATCAACACATCAAAACCATTGAAAATTACCTACAAAAACATCAATTTAATGTTTTTTCAAGCTAAAAACAATTTGAAAAGCACTACAGTGCCAAACGAGCACTAAGCAAAAAGTGAAAGAAGTGAAAGACCAGAAATGACTTGGGTTGAAGCTGGCTACACTCAAGTAGAAGGGATAAAAGGGGTAGGATAGAGAGACAAACAAAAGACAAATTGAAGTTTTAAGAAGGAATCTCATTTCTAAAAGGCTGGTTGAAACATAGGTCCTAACCTCCAAGACCAGGTGTAATGTAGGGCAAACATAGGTCCTAACCTCCAAGACCAGGTGTAATGTAGGGCGAATCATGTAACCAATCCCAAATAGTTTGGAATTAAGTTTAGTTGAGTTGATTTGATTAATAAGATTTGGAACTATAATCTGAATCGTGCCCATTCCACCAATTTGTAATTTGATCAAAGACTCAACTGTACCTTGTCAGTGCCACCATGAATATGCTTGATCAAGACCCAATTTGTACCACGAAGTTCTTCAAGTACCTCAAAACAAGGACTAAAGGAAACTGTGCTTGTTCCTCGGGGCTTCATTTTCAACTATGGAGCAGTCACTTTTTTTTTCTTTTTTTTTTTTTATGGATGATGATTGAGTTACCCTCAGTTAGTGAAAAAAGAAACCTATTGAAGGGTTGTATATGTAATTGTCAATGCTTTAGACACTAATTGAATCTTTTTTTCTCTCCCTATTGAAATGATATGTTAGAATATGAACAAGCAACGTAGTTTGCAACCATAGGGTACAATGAATACTCACACCCCAATTTTGTGGCCGAGGTGGTGGATCAAGTTTCATGACCTCTGCCTCCAGTGCCTTCTTGGCTTTGTAGTATGGGACATTTTTCACAACAACAGGATCATCCCTGGCACGAACAGGATCTATGGAGATCAGAGCCTGTGAATGATTAATGAACTCAAATGACAGTTGTGGCAAAACAATGAACTATATGCAATTCCAGCAAGTACATATTTAAACTTGAAAGAGTTTAAATAAAATGAAAAAACAAAAGCTTGACACATTGTAGGTTTTGTAATTTGTGTGTGTGCACACTGCCAACATTTTAGATGACAGATACTAATTCTTCCCCTGGATGAACCCTCAGTATACCTTCTAATGCAGGGATTCAACTTCCAGGCTTTGACTTCAAACCTAATCAATCATTATGTGGATACCGGATAAATAAAATGATCAGGGCAGGTTGGCTATTCAATCCATTCAAAAATTATTTAAACTACTAGCAACGGGAGTAGTCAGTAGATTACTGCAAGTTTTACTTCTCAATATGCTTGCTAGCTTTATTGCTTTAGTCTTGAACATTAAAGAGCTGTGGAGTTAATGACTGAATACCAGAGCAAGGTGTAAACAGAACAGCTTGGCAGGCAATTCTATGAATTTGCACCATTAAGGACCCTATACTAGTATGCAAATGAACCTTGTTCAGCTTTAAGCTTATAAGCTTGTGCCCCACCATTTTGATAAAACATTTGTGAATATGGTGAACCACAAAATTGGGAAGTAGCAAAACCAGTTAAAATTTGCTTCTAGATGGATTGACTAAAATAAGGTGGCCACAGCACAGAATAAATACAACAATAAAAATCTTTTCAGTTTACAAGGAAACCCAGAAAGGTGAGTATAGCAAACACACATAGAGGATTGGAAGCAAAGAATTTGACTATATGCTCTTGTTTTCCTCTTAAATGCACCAAATAATCCCATAAAGAAGATCACATGTTTAATGTGCCAATGAAGTTCATGATTAGATTCTTTCAACGTAAGAAGATAGTCTTACTTCCTGCAAATGCTCCCAACCAGGATTTCGCTACTATATGCTCTTGTTTTCCTCTTAAATGAACCAAATAATCCCATAAAGCAGATCACATGTTTAATGTGCCAATGAAGTTCATGATTAGATTCTTTCAACATAAGAAGATAGTCTTACTTCCTGCAATTGCTCCCAACCAGGATTTCGCTACTATATGCTCTTGTTTTCCTCTTAAATGCACCAAATAATCCCATAAAGAAGATCACATGTTTAATGTGCCAATGAAGTTCATGATTAGATTCTTTTAACGTAAGAAGATAGTCTTACTTCCTGCAAGTGCTCCCAACCAGGATTTCGCTTGGCTACCATATCTCGTAGTTGATCATACCTCATTGATTCCTAAACTCAACACAGAAAACCAAACTATTAAAAGAATGAACTGTGACAATCAAGCTTTGAAAAACTCCTGCAAATGTAACATGCCTGCCAGTTTGACTTCCAGTCCTAAAAGAACTTCGATATCTTGGAATTGAATAGGATAATTTTTTTCTTAGATTCAGATTCTTTTTTTAAAAATAAAAAAGTGAAAAGTGTAGAAATGACTAGCTAAAAGACTGCATATAGGGATGCAAATTAGTCACTTCTTTGTTTAGCAAGTATTGTTCAATGATTATATGATATGCATGTCATCAACTCTACATTTAGCATGCGCTAAAGTTCCAGAGTTCATGTCATATAAGCTTAGACTTTTCAAATGGATTATGAAACATTCAATATATGTAGCATATGCATGTCAGCACTTCTTTCCTTAGCATGGGTTAAAGCTGCAGGAGCTTAATCAAAGAAGCGTGAACTTTTCAAGGAACAGCATGCCATAAGAAAATGAGGAAATGAAATAGAAAACAACACCAGCCAACAGATGAGACAGAGGAAGCAAAATGGACTAGGAACCTTGTATTGCCACCAAATTCTCTGTTTGACATCACCATCATAGTTGAAGCCACCCATAATCTCAGGAAAGGAAAACAACCAAAATGCAGCAATGCTGGGGTCTCTCATGCTATCAACTATATGCTGAAACAGCAAAGGGTCAAAATTATATATTATCTAACATGATAAATTGAAATCAAATATACATGCCTCCACTTCAAAAATCATGCTATCCCCTAATTTATCAGATAAAAAATCATAATGATCACTCTCCAATGGATATCTAAACACCAAACATGAGCAGACTCCCACATAAAAAGCAGATCAGAAAAGAAAAGGAATACAAGTAAACCATGAAGATGGAAAGGCATCTCATTAATTAGGATCTAGGCTAACCATGACCATTCTGCCAACCCATAATTGATCCTATAAGCATCTGAAGAAGACAATAAATGTTCTCAATTGCTTGTAAATCATAGTGGGTATCATAGTCCAATTTATGCAAGACCATGTATGAAGTCAAAGGATGACTAGTTTGATCATGATAATATTAAAGTACTTCATTGAGATGATGATGAGAATTTAACATGACTTATATTTTTCTAGCAATTTAACACAATAAATAAATGGGCAATTAAATGGCTTGTATTCTAATTATGATGACTGGTTTCCAGCGGGCTAATTAAAGTAATAATGCTACAAGACTCTCTAAATCATAGGCCAGAGGCAAAGAAACTTCAAAAACTTCAAGGTGGCATTATACTAGCCTCATAGGGATACTCCATCTTTCTCAGGACGTTGTAGGCTTGCCATGGGGGCTCCATTATCTGCAGAAAGACAAACCATACAAGGATAGATAATTTCATTTATTGAATAATAAAGTAAATTACATAGGGTAACCCAATAAGAACCAGTGACTAGATTTTTCAAACACATAAACAGTAGAAACTTGACGAGAATATAGACCACGTCTGAATAATCTGAATGCAAACTCATAATTTACTATCTGTTGCGGCTATTATTTTGTTTTATCAGCAATGGTGCAACCAAACAATTGGCCAAATACACTTACCCTGAATCATCAACTCTCAATGTTCAGTTATCTTAATGACATTTTGTTTACTATAATTCTGTTGTTGAATATTATTTGGTGGCCAACCATTCAGATTCATCTGGGATTATCAATCTTCTCTTCTTTTTTTTTTTCAAGAATTTCCATTTGATCTAAATGGATCACAAAACCACTACACCAGAAAACAGCTATTTCACTACAGTGTAATGCCATTCAACTCCATGATGGAACACAGCTTTGATATGTCAAGCTTTTGGTTCAGGACTTTTAACTCTAGAACAATCAAAGACTTAAATTTTTAAGGTAGTTGCACTGCCATGCATAGCAACATAAGATGTCGGTTATAAGGATTGTTTCCTTTCAATGCCAACCATATTGCTGGTAAAAACTCAGCAGATCTCATTGAAAGTCTGGAGCTACTTGATTGTATTCAAATTAAAGTCATAAACAAAAACCCAGCATCAGCAAATTCACCAAAAAAACTTACATCATCTGCAGAGATCCTGACTTGTAATTTGTTTTTGCATTCAGGGCAGCTCATTACACCCTGCAACATCAATAATATTGCACCCAAAGATCATAATGTACTTCTGTCATTTACAGAAAAATGGTCCAGCTTGTGCTCAAAAGGTAGGAACAATATGTGCCATGGACACCACTACATTAATTAGTGTTACAAAGATAGGTCACGAGAATGGTAAAATGCGTATTTTATCAAACTATATCAAAAGGGGCTACATTGTAAGGTGAAGATGAGCATTTCAAACCAAAATTGATTACAACCAGAGAGAATCTGGTTCAAACTACCAATATCAAAAATAATATACGGGGATGGTGAGAACAATTTAGAAACTTGGATAGACATGCTTGGCGATATAAGTCTTACTGTTCCATCACAAGAAGGACAGTCTTTAGATGGCAAAGGCATGTTAAGATCCATGGAGGGGGGAAGGTGCACCAGCTCAGCCCGGTTGTCAGCAATGGCATCTGCAATGCATTCAGCTGTAGCCTTCTCACCACTGCAAAAATATCCATAGAAGATGGGGAAAAAAACACAAAGGGGATATGATCAATTCAAGAGCACTACACTTTCAGTTACAGAGCTCATTGGAAAAGAGTACATTATGCTTTAATGGTAATGATGCCAATCAGAAAGAACTTTTGCTACAAGCATGTTCTCTTTGTAAGCATAAAATAATCTCTGTAAGATTGGTGAAGAGGCAACTGCGAAGAACAGAATTATAGAAAATAAGAAGCCCACTGTGTTTCTCAAAATAGGATTCTAGGAACTCTGAGAATATCCTACATTGCATGTATGAAGTGACAGCTCTCAAGCCCCAAAACTGCAACTTCTTGGTTGCAAACTCGAGATATTTTCCCGTAAATTAGATAATGGTATTTGAAAACTACGAAATATGCAGCTTAAATCAGGTAAAAGTAACCAGCTGGCCCTAGTCTATCCAACAAAGCTCAACATATTTGGTCTAGGTAACTGCTCTCCATTCTCAAACCAACAATCTATTGGCTGTAAACCTGATACATTTACCATTAATACAAAAAAACAGTCCTTGAGAACTCAAACAATTTAATTCCAAGTTCCAACCAGGTTAAAAACTCCAGCTGACCACATATTTTAAAACTATGCCCAACAAGCATTTACAGTTTGTCATGAAAGAAGATAAAACAATCTAGCAAGTAGCAAGTCATGTGTTCAGCTATAGTGATAGAAAATTCATAACTAGAGTAATGCCAATTTATTAGAGTGGACTGTAGTGCTGCTACATACATGCACTATAAAAGTTTCAAATTACAGGTTTTATGTAGCCTCCTGTAAAAAGTTTTGATGCAAGTTTAATCAAATATTGCTTAGTCTGTGAGAGTCTGGTTTTCTCTAGTATCACAAGATTTTATTTTGGTGAGCTTTACCCCAACAACTACCTTCTCAAGGTATAATTTTTAACTTGATAATGAACCTTCCCTGCTCCTTTGCACATATTACATCGCAATGCCTGCCATCCATTGCAAGTCTTACAATTCCTGCAAGCATAAGCCAATCAAATAAAAAACACACCAATTTTAATATGACATGTTTTTCTACCACTTTTCGAGGAGACTGGATTGATTATAAATAGTAAGCCATATTAGATACAACTTCATCCTTCTTTTGATTCAAAAAATTTCATAATTTTTTAGTTCTTTATATATATATATATATATAGGAGTAATTTTCAGTCCTTTGAAACAGTATGCTGCACTGCTTCCAGTGAAAAAAAGGGGGGCACTCCCACTCTCAGCACAAATTACAATAGGACCATAATAATGAAGAAATAAGACACCTCAGGAATCTTAAGAACAAAGTTCAGTGATTCATGAGAAGAATATTTTCAACACCTAGTCAAAAATACATTTGTGCAGTAAACTGATAAAAAATGGCAAGCTCACATATTTCAGCTCGGGTGTCCCTAAAACTCCCACATGAACAATTTGATATACATGTTATTATGAACAATATGGAAAGAAAACTAGATATGATGCACTATCACACTTTTTAGTCAAAGTTTACACAGTTCCGCTAATTAATATAAGTTGCATCTTTAAGTTTTCCAAAAAGAAAGCTCATCATCAAACTTCTTGAGGCCTTCTATAACAATAGTTTGATCATCATATGAAGGACATCACAACGAAGACAAGGCTATTAGAATACAAGAATGATATAAAGATTCAGAATGTCAATAATGGGAAAAATCTATCCACAGTCATGCATCATATTTAATTCATTCTGGCAAGTTGAAAGGGAAAATTTGCATGCACAAGCATCTAGGGTATCATTTAGATGACAAACAAGGGAACCCACTCTGCAAGATAAACATATTAAAAATATAAGTTCTAAGGCTGCTTTGGTAAAAGCTGTTCCCAAAGCATCAGATGTTTTAAATTAGATTGAATAAAAAAATCTAACTTATTGCATCACAAAATCACAATTTAGTAGCGAGAAGGATATTCAACTGCATAGATGGAGAAAGCAGTGTCCAGAGTTCTATAAATTACAACAGATAGCATAATACTATCATGAAAAGTGCTATCAAACTGGAATTGAACAAACTATTGACATAAGCAAGGGTCAGTACCTTTGACATATCACTTTCTTTCCCATCTCCAAGGCAATATCATAGGTCCCCAAAGTAGCAATAGCCTGCAAAGAAGATAAGAAAACTAATGTTCACCCAAAATGACCAGTAAAGTAGCAAAAAAGGGAAGAAGATTGTAAGAAAGCGTGCCTACTCGGCAAACACAAATAATTACATAAAAAGCAATGATCACTAGGATGTTGTTCCCAACCATATATGACTCAAAAAAATTCTTGCATTTTATCCACACATGAAGTGAAAGAAATAGATGATGTAGGTTTTGTCCTGCCATCAGAACCTCTTTAACGAAAAGCAAATTGCACAAAAATACATTGTTCCATCAAAACATGGCAGTTTCAGGAAGGAGTCATTATTAGCACTTTAACCAGATGATCCAAAATGCCAATAAATCATCATCAAAGCTTAAACCACCAATATGAAATCCTAAAGTACAAATTCAACTTGAGACAAATAGAACAAAAACCAGGTATCAAATTTAAGCCAAGGAGAAATGCAGCTCAATAAAACTAAAACAACCCCGCAAGATTTAAACTTGGACATACTTCGTTCATGAAAGGGGAAAAAAAAACCCAAAACGACCCACAAACTCAATCTACCACCAAACATACTGAACTTCCAAGCAATCATAGTATTCAACTTCCAAAACAAAATTATACAAAAATGAAAAATAACCAGAGAAGAAATTAAGTCAAACAACAAAAGTACCTCAAAACCGACAACCAAATCCTTAAATGTTCACCCTAACACAGTACCTACTTACGCATTACGAAGTTTCCATTTACATTAACATTATTAACCAGGGAAACAAGAATACCCATTTAAGTAAACGAGTAGTTTAATGAAAAATAACAAAGTTAAATGAAAAACAACAAAGTTAAATGAAAAACAACCAATAAAGTCTCTAACTTTGCAAAACCCAACACAGTGTACATGACATAAATGGCACAAAATAATAAAAGACTGATAAAGCTTGAGAATTTATACAAAGATAGAAGCATAGGAGAGCTTGGAGATGAGTTCAGGGGCACCAAACCCACGAGGAGCAGAGCCCACAATGTCAAAGGCGAGAGTGAAAGGAGACAAGACAAGTTTTATGGGGAACTCAAAAATGTCAATCAATTGTTGTCCATATCGAGCAGTGAAGAGCTTGTATTGTAAGTCAGCGAATTGCTTCGCACTCTTTATCAGACGGTCTGTTCCTCTTGACATGGCTACGGTGGATAGACAAAGGATAGAGTACGGGTATGGAAATGTATTTGTGGGTTGGTTATATATCCTGCCTAGCCTGCATTGCTGGAGTAGGAGGTTCAAAGCCAATGGATTAACCGAACCAAACCGAGTTGGTAGGATTTTCTAAATGAGCAACTTATTCAATAAAAATTAAAGCTGAGACATCAATCTATGAAAAATTTAATAAGTTTAGAGGATATTTGTTTTTGTATTTAAAAAAAATATTTACATTTATTTAAAGTTATTTTTTAAATATTTTTAAATTGTTTTAACATGCTAATATTAAAAATAAATTTTAAAAATTAAAAAATTATTATTTTGATTTATTCTTGAGTTAAAAAAATTTAATAAAAAAAAATTATCACAATATTAAATGAACTCTTAAACACTTGCAAGCTGAAAGATACAAATACCACTCGAAATAAAAAAGATCTAAACTTTTGGTTTAAGAATAAAGAGGATTTTTTTAGCGTGATAAAAAAAATAAAAAAAATCACTTAGTATAAAAAATATTTAAAAAAAAATAACATAATTTAACAAGCCATGTATCATATTAATAACTCATCTAAAAACTAATGTGATAGGGTTTTCAACCTCTCAACTCTGCCATAAAAAATCAACTTAATAATTCACAATTCTAATAATAAAACATAATTTACAATTTAATACCCTATACAATTAAAAATCAACCCATTTATCAATTCACAGTTCAATAAAATTAATAACTCAAAATTTATAATTAATCTCAAAAGAAAAATCACTTATCATTTTATTAAATTTAAATTAAATTCATAATTTTATAGCATATATACATATACATACATATATCTATATAAACTACTTTTAAAAATCATCTCAATTCGTGTACAAGTCTAGAGCGCTTATGAACATATCTACAACACCTTAACTAGCCCAACTTAAGGACAGATTTATAGCGCTCGTGGTGTGGTCGGCACCTAAATCACCCCAGCTTGTAAACTTAGATCACTCATGAATGGACCTACCTCCCCAACTACATGTCTTTGTCAATGAAAAGTGATCTCATCATTCACAACAGAGAGTGTTTGGTATTGTAGTAGTTGTTGAAGTTATGATTTAAAAAAAAAAGTTGTTTTATAAAAAGTATTTTTAGTTGAGGTTGGTTTGGAAAAATATATGTTTAGTTAAAACTGTGATTGAAATTGAGATTAAATAAAAAGTAGTTTAATATGTTTAGTTAAAAAATGCTTTTTAAATTGATGTTATAATATATATATATATATATATATATATTGATGGTTTTTAATTTAAATATCTTAGATTTAACTAATGCTATTACATCATGAAATAAATATTGTAGATTTAACTAATATTCACGTAAACAAGGACTATATTTTTCATAGTTTTTTAAGCGAGTAACAACATCAGGAAAAATATCATCAGGAATAAAATTGGGATTGTGATCAAATTCTGTAAATACTACGTTATCAAGCGATGTCCTTCTAATTTTTTGAATAAAACACAATTAAAAATAAAAATAAAAATTGAATTTTTTTAACGGGATCAGATCTAGTAAGAACAAAATTAAAATTCTGATTAAATTCCGTAAATGCTACATTATCAAGCGATCTTCTTCTAATTTTTCAAATAAAACACAATTAAAAAAAATAATTTTTTTTACTAGGTCGAACCCGGTTCAATGCATTTAGCTTTGAATCAGACCCGGTCCGACCGAAAACACTCCATTGTTTAACTCTTTAGTTAACAGAAATGCAGTGAGAAGCATGAAAAAATTGCTTGCGTAAAACTTACAATTAAACATCAGATTTTTGTGAGCCCTATGGCCAAAACATAGCTGCTGAAGATAACCAAACATTATGTTATTAAGTTTGACAAAAAATACAGAAGCTATCACAGAGCCAAACACTCTTTAAGGCCACTTCGAAGTACTTAACCTCCCAACTTTACCATTATGCCTTTCATAATTGTCAATATCACTCCAAGAATGAGAAATGAGTCAATTTTTTATAATAGTGGTTTGCAAAACCAATAGATTTTAACATGTGTGTAGCCCTTTTAATTTTGAGATCCCAAATGAATCTTACATTTAATTAAGCCCTCTTGCAAATACCATATACCTACTAATTCTTGAATACATTACAATTGCGCCTAAATTTTAGTTGAGCATTACACCTTATACTGCAATGAATTCTTAATATACCACTACTTAATTACAATAATACATTCAAACTTGTTTATGAGTTTTTATCCAACATCCAAGTCATCACTCGATACACCTAAATTCTTATAACTCAAAGACAATAATTACATATGGTTTAAGCATACTCATTCACATCCTCAAATTTAGAAGTGATATGTCTCATGAATTGGTTTAGTTGATTAATTAACTCATCGTTTTCATCTTTCTTAAATTTATCAATATGATGTCATTTTTATCATCACTTAGTTCAGATTCTTCATAACAATATAAAGCAAATGTAATACCTAATCATTCTTTCTTATCTATAATTTCTTGTGTCAATGTTAGGTTCATTATATAAACACCTACACTAAAAAGATTAATTTCTCGTTATGCTTATGTGGTTTTTTAAGTGTAACTTGGCATTTAAATGAATTTCCTACTAAAAAAGTTTCCTTGACTAGATCTAATATTCAAGTGAAGTTATAAATTTATGATTGATTATATTTGGTCAACCCAAATATTAAATTAACTCTTATGTTATTGCAAATAGGTACACCAATATATTTTGACTTCAATTTTCAACATATTTCATTCAATTAAATCATATAACATTTTAGATAATTCGACAAGAAAATTATATAATATAATAGTTAGGAACTCATTACTTCCACTATTACAAGTGATATAATTATTGGTATTAACAATAGTGATACCATAAAAACATAGTATTACAATACTATGAGACATTATGTTAAATAACATAACAAAAACCAAGCCTAACTTATCAAAATCACAAATTAATCAAAGTATATAACTTCAACAAAAGTTTATTCAACGAAACCCTAAAAAGTAACATAATTGAAAAAAACCCAAATCCATCAATTTTCTCTGTAAATAAAGAACTTATTAACTTAACTGATGTATTTCATAGCTAATTAACATAATTTATACCAAACTCAATAAAATTCTAAATTAACCTAAAAAACTCTAACCCTAACCATAACGTAATCAACAAAAACTCAAATTTATTATTTTTCTCCATAAATAATGAAACTATCAATTTAATTAATGTATTTTATAACTAATTAACATAATTTATACATAATTCAATAAAATTAGTAATTTAACCAAAAACCTCAAACCCTAATTTGAAATTGACAACAACCTAAATTTATCAATTTTCTTCATAAATAGCAAAATCAATAACTCAAATTAACTTATTTTATATCTAGCTAATATAATTTAAAACTAATTTATAAGAACCTTAAATCATCCTAAGAAACCCTAATTCTAAACCTTAAAATAATCAAAATTAATAATTAGCACAAAACCTATGAAATTGATATGAGGAGAGTGTCTAATATACCTCTAAGTGTTGAATATAGATGATGGTTACGATAGTGGTAGTTAAGAATGGAAAAGTGACTCACGAATGGGGAAAGTGGAAAGAGAAATGGATGGTGTCGTGACACGACTAAAAGATTGAAAAACTTGACACGACTAAAAGATTGATGTCTTCTCCCAAGTGCAGGAGTGTCGAAGTAATAAATAACCCGGCAAGACCGGGGTCGAACCACAGGGAGGTTAATTGTACAAATTATATAGTATAACAACAACAACAACAACAACAACAACAACAACAACAACAACAACAATAATAATAATAATAATACTAGTAGTAGTAGTAGTACTAATAATAATAATAATAATAATAATAATAATAATAATAATAAAGAAAGAGAAGAAGAAGAAGATGATGATGATGAGAACTTGGAGATCAAATATTAATGTAAGGATTAAGCAATAATAATAACAAATGTCAAGGTTAGAGGTTCCACTAATGGTATATCAAACAAGTATAGTATAAACTCTTATTATTGAATTGGAAACCACACATAAAGGAGGTTCCAATCAGATTATATATTGTTAACATGATTACATTAGTCATCTTATTCAATTAATGCTAATACTTGTAAATCTCGTCAAGCATTCATGATTATAACTTATGTTAACAACAAATCAAGTTCCTTTCATAGCTCAGGTGTCGGTTATACCATACATTATGGGCTATGAAAGTGCCAAGCATTTGTTGTACCAAGTGTTATACAACATAAATCTAGATTAGTCATTTAACAAGTAAAGTATGAAAGAGTGAACAAGATAACAAATACAAAACATGTTAGTATCAAACATTAAAGTCCATATTAAGTTTACACTATACTTATTCTTACACCATTAATGTAACCTTTTTACCTTGACATAATAAACTTAGCTAAACATAATGAAAGAAAGAAAAATAAATAAAGAAAATAAGAACATAAATAAGGTAAAAGTTAACTAAGTAAAGGAAAAAAAATGAAAGGCATAAACTTAATATTAATGAAAGCAAAGCATAAACATTACAAAAAATACAAAGAGAGAAAGGAAGAGCATGATCTTGATCTGGAAACCAAGATGCCTAAATGCATGGCAAATGCCTCCTTTTATAGGCCAAAATTGGGAACTATTGATTTGATGACTAATTGATAAGTGGGTGGCCAACTTTTGACTTGGTGACAATCCTTATCTTCTCTTGTCTGCCCAAAACGTCATTGATAACGTCAAAACTGGAGCCAGGTGCAAACATGAAAGTTGTAGGCAATTGTCTCAGCTTTCTTGTGTAAAAAATTCAGCTCATTTGGACTTCTAGAACTCCAGATATGGCCAAAATACCAAACAGTGCTCGGGCTGGAAGACAGATTCGGGCTTCTTTGTTGTTGCTACAATTTGGACTTGATAATGGCCTTTTTAGATCTTGGGCTCCATATGAAAGTTGTAGGCCTATGTCTTACCTTTCCATCCATATAAATTGGACCTAAATCTGAGATCTGTAGCTCCAGATATGACCCAATTACCGAACAGTGTTCCGGTTTGGATTGCACCGACATCTCTTCTCTAAGTTTGACCATCTCTTTATCCATGCAATTTAAGTTATTCAAGTCATCAATCAATCCTTTTATTTATGTGATAGACCTGCATTAAAAATAGACATTTACCACAAATTATAGGTATCTTATATTATTAGATACATTATTATAAAACATGTTTTAGTTAAGGAGTTATTGATACTTCAAGTGCAAAATGATGATATAAAACCATGACAAAAATGCACTTTTAAGTACTAATCATGTCGCAACTGCTAATTGGTGGTTTCATAATGGTGGGGATGGGTGGGTCATGATGGGGCAATAGTGGAGAGAGGTGTAATGGAGGAGGAGACAATAAATAAGGAAAGAAATGGAGAGGAAATTAGAAATGAGGTTTTAACTCGTTTGGAGTTATATGTAACTCGCATGGTTATGCCATTTTCCTAAATATTTCATGAATTATTTTTTTCTATTTTTTACCATGCTAAATTAAAAAAAAACCTCAAGAATTAAATTTACATTTAAATAGCATAAGAACACCCAATGAAGCGCAATAAGAAAAACAAGAAAGAATATCTTTATAGTGAGCATATAAAAACAATGCGCTGTCACTTAGTACACCATTGAGTTATCTTGCACGCCTTAGGCATGACAATAATCTTTAAGCAAGATATTTCCATTAGAAAAACTTTATTATTCAATCCTCAAGTAAGAAAAATAGAAGACTAATCCACCTTACTTCCCAATCAACCAACTAATATCTCTAAATAATCAAATAAAAAAGAAGAAGCAAAGATATGTTTTAAACCTTAACAACAAAGATTTGAGAAAAAAAAAAGTTTAAAGAAGAGAAAAAAAGATAATTAAAAAAGAATCATATGTGTTAACTGATACATCTTACCTTTTCTAAAATTACATATTATAGTATTTATATTATAAATTCTAATTGACTATGTTAATTAATTTCTCATCCTAACTAACTTTAAATGTCAGCTACCTATAAATCACATGTGAATTATTAACAATCATATATTGAATTATTTTTTGTTATTGCCTCTACTAATTATCACTAGATTTAATGCTACTTAGTTATTATTGAAGCCACTTCTCATTATGGATATCATAACAATACTCATTTTATCAAAAGATTTTATCCTTGAGAATCTATATAGAAATAAAAAAAATTGATCAATGAGTTTTTTTAAAGTTTTTCAAGTGACATCTTATTTAACAAGTTTAAATTAATCTTATAATCAAGACTTTATTGCCTTTCTCTTGATCTTTTATCTTCTTAAGCAAGAACATGAATATGGAATGCACTTAGTAAACTGGTCTAAGCCAAATCATTACTCATTCACATTGTTCAAGATCAAGAAACTTCCATTATTCTAGACATTCAAAGCATTTTACCCTTTGTTTCAAGTCTACGATAGGGAAACCACTATGTCTTACACCTTAAAAGCAATAACATTACAACCAATTCCTATTATTGTAGTTGTGCTTAAATGCAATCCAATAATCTCCTATGTTTTTAAATAGATTTTAGGGATAGTTTTTGCTTTAACCTTTTTCTTCTTTGGTTCATCATCCTCTTGTTATTACTGTAAATAAAGTTCTGATTAGTACTTAAATGTGTATTTTTATCAAAGTTTTATATCATCATTTTGTACTTGAAGTATCAATAACTCCTTAGCTAGAGCATGTTTTATAATAACATATCTAAGAATATAAGATACCTTTAATTTATGATAAATATTAATCTTAAATGCAGGCTTATCACATAAATAAAAGGATTGATTAATGAGTTTAAGAACTGAAATTGAAAGGACAAAGAGTGATCAAATTTAAGAAAGTGATGCTGGTGCAGTCTAAACCGGAACATTGTTCGGTTATTGGGTCATGTCTGGAGTTGTAATTCTTGGATTTAGGTTTGCTCTATATGGATGGAAAACTCAGACACATGTCTAAAACAATCTGAGAAAGACAATACTCAATTCTGCTGTTTGGAAGTCCAAATCTTAGTAACAGTGGAGAAGTTTGAATCTGTCATGCAGCCTAGATACTGTTTAATGTTTAACCCATATCTCGAGTTCTAGAAATCCAAATGACCTTAAATTTTTTTTCTTAAAAGCTGAGATAATTTTCTAAAACTTTCATGATTTAAATATGTTCAAATTCTTATGTTATCAATGACATTTTGTTCAGATAATAAGATAAGGATTGTCATCAAGTCAAGATGTGGCTACCTACTTAATAATTAGTCATCAAATCAATAATTTTAAATTTTAGCCTATAAAAGAAAACATTTGACATGTATATAGACATCTTGGTTTTCAGATTAAGATCATGTTTTTACTCTCTTTTTATTGTAATGCTTAAGTTTTGCTTATGTTAATCTCTTATCTATATTAATCTCTTATAATAATGAAATGTATAAATAAGAGATTAATGAAAGTAAAAATTAAACATTATAAAAATATAAAAAAAGGAGTAATAATATGATCTTGATTTAAAAATCAAGATGCCTAAATGCATGATAAATGCCTCCTTTTATAGGCTAAAATTCAAAACTATTAATTTGATGACTAATTGTTGAGTTGGTGGTAACCTCCTGACTTAGTGATAATCTTTATATTCTTGTCTAAATAAAATATCATTGATAACATCAGAATTTGAACAGACAATCTTCATGAAAGTTCTGAGAAATTATCTTAACTTTCCAACTAAAAAAGAATTGGTGCATTTGAACTTCTAAAACTCGAGATATGGGCTGAACACTGAACAGTGTTTTGGTTGTAGGACAAATTCGAACTTTTCCATTGTTGCTATAATTTGAACTTGAAAACGATGTTTTTAAATCTTGAACCCTTCATGAAAGTTTTAAGCCTATGTTTTAGCTTTCTATCCATATAAAGCATAAATAAATCCAAGTTCTACAGCTCTAATTATGATTCAATAAGCGAACGGTGTTCCAATTTGGATTGAACCATCTAAGTTTAACCATTTTTTTTATCATTTTAAAATTTCAATAGTTAAACTCATCAATCTATTATTTGATTTATATGATAGGCTTGAATTTAAGATGAAAATTTATCAGAAATTCAAGATATCTTATATTATCAGACTTGTTATGATAAAACATGTTTTAGTTAAGGAGTTATTGATACTTTAAATACAAAATGATAATATAAAATCTTGATAAAAATATATTTTTAAGTACTAATCAATAACTGCTGCAATATTAATATATTAAAAAATTAATAAAAATAGTAATTATATTATTTTTATATAAAAACATCATTTATATAATGTTAATAATTAAAAATGCTTTTTATATTAAAAAATCTTTTTCACATGTAAATAATCTAGTTTGACCTAATAAATAATACCTTACTTTAGCAGCCCTTCGGGTCCAATAAGGCCCAAAAACTTCATACTCTGAGTCAACACAGAGTATTAATTTACTTACCTTAAAGGCTTAAACAGCAGAATCACATTCTCCACCACATTCAAAGCTTGAGCACATTCAAACAAAAAACTAAGTAAAGGAGTCTCTCTCCCCGTCTCTCTCTCTGTTTTTATCCTCTCTCTAGAAAGAGAAAGCAAGCAAATGGCAGAAAAAGCAAGCAAAGGGCAGCAGCCCCCCCAGCCGTGGCAGTGAATGGAGGAGGAATGGCGGCAGCAAAGGTGGCATCACAGGCTTATTTGGAAAGCAAAGCAGTTAAAGACACAAGGGTGTTAATAGCTGATCTTTGCAAACAATTCTACACCCTTGGATGGGTTTCTGGGACCGGTGGCAGTATCACCATCAAGGCCCATGATGATTCTATCCCTAAGCGCCAACAGCTTATCCTCATGTCCCCTTCTGGTAATACTAATATTCAGGTTTTGATTCTTGTGCTTTTTTAAGGGTTGGCTTATGTGTTAAAAGTTTGTATTTTTATGGATTCTTGATTGGTTTTGTTAGTGTTTGTGGCTGGTTATGTGGTTTTGCTTTCTGGTTTTTTTTCCCCTTAATTTGATTGTATGTTGTGCTTTATTGCTTCTTTATTGTTGTGTATTTGATACTGGAGCCCAGTTGTCTGTGTATGTGCTTAGTTCCTCGCGTGGTTGTATCAATTTAATTTGTTTTTTTCTTGGTCTTAGTACGTATTTTCTCTGGCTTTTTATTGATTGCTGGGAATTTTATTGAAGCTAACTTGAATATTTGTTGTATTGGGCAGGAGTGCAGAAGGAGAGAATGGAACCAGAGGACATGTATGTCCTAGCTACAAATGGGTCTATATTGTCTTCACCATCTCCGAAACCTTACCCATACAAGCCGCCCAAGTGTTCTGATTGTGCTCCACTTTTCTTGAAGGTACCAGTTTGGTGTTCTTTTTCAGTACTAATGATTACTCGAGTATGTCTTCCATTTGATAGCACATAAGGAATGGATTTTGAGTTATCAATAACGGTTAAATCTTTAAAAGTGGTTTATTAGTGAAAAAGGCATGGTTTTATGAATTCTTAACTGTGATAGTAGCTATAATACATTTATGTATTAGTACGGTAATTTTGCTTTTTCTTCATAAGTCACAATTAACAGTTATTTGTGGTGTAACGCAGGCATATGACATGCGTAATGCAGGAGCTGTCATTCACAGTCACGGGATGGAATCCTGTCTTGTAACAATGATCAATCCATTATCAAAAGAATTCCGGGTAAGTCTTTCTTTTACAATTTACATGTGGTTGTAATTTTCAAATTTATAACTGTTGTTTTCTTAACATACATCGTATTTCCTACACCCCTCCCCACCAAAAGATATCCACCTTCTGTCCTTGATATTTTCAAGATCTATCTTGTGGAGCCTTGGGGAATCCTGTATCTGAGAAATAGACAGACTATGATTTTATTGTACATGTGGACCCATCATTTGCTTTCTAAGTCACGGGGAAAGATGACAATGGAGGATGTTATCTTGGTTGAAAGCATGGGTTTGTGATGCCAGAACAGGATAAATCATCAGTGATCTAAATGCACAAGGACACAGATTAGATATAAACATGCGGCAAAATCTTTTATTTTATTTTATTTTTGTTTCAGATTACATTTAAGAAACATATCTGTTAAATGAACGAGCAAATGGATAGGGGTTGAAAACCTTATAAATTCAACCAATTGGATCAAAATGGGTAGTCATTTTTCAGATTTTTTGAAACAATTGACCTTTTAGTCATTAGGTTTCTAATAGATTATGTGAAGTTAACAAAATAAATTTCTCCTTCAATGGTGGCCTTCCTCAGTCAAGATGGTGGGTTTTCTTTGTGGCATTATTACTGAAAAATTGACAGTATTGTCATCTCAGAGTATCAGCTATTAGCTGTATTAATTTGTTAAAAGAGGGTTCATATTTTGATTGGTTGTTTATGCATCCTGGAAAGTCAGATCTTGTAGTCATGCATCGCTAAACATTGCACACAACATCACATGATTTGTTTTTTCCAACTGCTGTTCATTTTTCATTGCATTTGTTAGTTTGCTTCTGATTTTTTTTTTTTTTTTACATTTACAGATAACTCATATGGAGATGATAAAAGGAATTCAAGGCCATGGCTACTATGACGAACTTGTTGTCCCAATAATAGAGAACACTGCCTATGAAAACGAGCTTACAGACTCTCTTGCTAAAGCTGTGTGTTCTTTAATTTGTTGGCATCCACAATTTGTTGTTTGGTTTTTAACATGTGACTTTCTATGCTCATCTGTGGAACACAATGATAATGTTGGAGCAAATAATCAAATATTTCTATGAAATGGACCTAACTATGTGTATGGTTTCATCATGTAGTGTTTGTAGAAGGAGAAAAATCTACTCGTTTCCTTCTGCCATTTTCCTTGTTTAGCTCTGATGATGGATGATTGTTTCAGTAATCTTTTGATGATTATACTTCAGTAGCTCACTGTTTACTGATGAGCAGCATAACCCAAACTTGCCAATTAGAACATGCCTTTACTTTTCTTTGAGATTTTTTTACCGTAAAGATCTCCAGTTCTTTTGTTTATTCAGTGGGATATGCTCTGAACTACTTAAAACGCATTCATGTTTTTCAGATTGATGCGTACCCAAAAACCACAGCTGTGCTTGTTCGCAACCATGGCATATATATATGGGGAGACTCATGGATCAGTGCCAAAACCCAGGTTTGTGACTCCTAGTCAATGATCTGAATGAAGTTGGCACCTGCACTGAAATTTCAATAATTTTATATGAAGTTTTTATTTGATTGTTCTGTTATCATTGTCTACTTTGCTTAAATGTGCTGATAACATGACCTTGATTGTATTTTTAGTGATAAAGGGCCTGATCAATCAGAAAAGTTATCTGTCATCAAATGTTTTAATGCTAGCTATTTGGAGATACTGCAAATATGAAGTGAATCTAAAATTCTTAATCATTGAGTCATATGATAATTTCCTACTAATGGTGAAGTTGAAGAGCAAAGTTAACACAGGCAAAGAGCAAAGTTAACACAGGCATAGCTTAAGCTGCTGCAAGTATTGCAGTGATACGTGCAATTGTTTCTGGAACTCAATTGATAGTTGATGTGGGAAGCCATTCAAACTATTGATAAAATGATGCAATAACTTTATAGCTATTTTAAGGGCTTCTCTTGTTCACTTGTTAAAAGATTCCCTTTCCATTTCCTTTTTTTTTTTAATTATTATTTGATGTTAGGTTTTGCTATTATTGCACTTTTTGGCAGATCAGCTATGTGGTGTAGAATTGGGCATTAACCTTCACAATTTCCCTTCTTACTCTCTTGTTGCTGCTATATCATTTTCTGTAAGGCGCTGTAGCAGAAAGCTTAGGAATTTTGTTGATGGAACCCGAAAACTGGTCTTATTTTGCAGAGCAAGGAAAGTCTCGGGATATACAGCAGCTTGGAATACCCCCCCCCCCCCCCTAAAAATTTAGAACAAAGCCCCCACATACATGATAACTGATATGTGCTTGAGTAGCTTTTTCAATGAAAGCCTACTTTTGTTGGGTTTCTTACCCTTTTTTTCTTGGTTTGCCTTGCATATCTGATCTTTTTGATACCCTGAATTTTGTACTAGACATGATATGAGCAGCACAATAGTAAATGATGTTTCAGGTCTTCAAGACAAAATGCTGTTTGATGCAATGCAACATACTCTACTCCTGCTCTATGCTGTTATACAATCCTAAGTATTATAAAATGATATATTTGAGAGAGTTGTATTTGTATGGTTTGGGCCCTAAACAAGCTATATGCGTGTATATGTATCCTCAATTCCTTACAGAATGCCTTGATGATACCTTTTGGAGCTTTACTTAAATTTCTCTAATCTTTCAGGCTGAATGTTATCACTATCTGTTTGATGCTGCTATCAAACTTCATCAAATAGGCCTAGATTGGTCTACTCCAAACCACGGCCCGATTCAAAATGTCAAGGTTAAGGCAGGCATGAATAATGCAAATAACAGAATTGAACCGTTGCCTGTAAGTTATTAAAACGATGTCCTCAACTTCCTTATATTCTCTGCATTTTAATTTTGATGTGGATTATACTGGCTTAATAGAACTTGTGATTTATGTTGGACCCAAGCCCTTGCGGTTTGAAATGTAAAAGATCTGGTAATGTTGTTATCTATTATCAAATATTTATGTCTTATCAAGTGAACATTATTATTTTTCAAATTATTTGGTTGCAGCGTTGCATTGTTCTTGACATTGAGGGAACTACTACTCCAATAACATTTGTTGCTGATGTTCTATTTCCATATGCTCGTGACAATGTTGGGAGGCATTTGTCTGCAACATATGATACTGCAGACACTCAAGATGATATAAAGTTGTTGCGCACACAAGTAAGATTTATTTTTAAAAGTTTTGGTATGCTTGTAATTCACATGTCATACCAGATTGATTTTGCCTTTTATTGCAGGCTACCAGTGGAATCTTAACATTGATCTTTGGAAATTTTTTTGAAATGATGATAAAGATTGCTATTCATTTAGGGGAAGCATGAACAGAAGTTAGCTGCTAATAGTTTTTGAAACTTAATGTTCTCCTTGTTCCTCTCCAGCGTCCCTGACAAAATATCTTATGGTGGTTGTGCACAGTAAACAAAAGAATGAAAAGGAAAAAAAAAAAGCACACCAAAAGTTTAACTAGAGATAAAAGATGGCAACTCTTTCTATATTGTACAAGGACATGTTAGGAACAAAATCACAATAGATGCCCTGAAATTTTTGGATGTACCAGAAAACTGCAGATATGCTGTTGAAGGATTGCAAATTGTAGAAAATTGACAAATTGAGCAAGTAGAGACATACTCTAATGTGAAGCACAAGATTGTGATGTAGTCAATGGGCTGATGAAGCTCTTCCTTGCGGTGCTTTCATTTTTCCTGTAACAAGTCAGCTCAAAACAGTATAAAGTGGATTTGAATGACCAGGCTTAGTAGTTTTTGGTGGACTTTTTTTTACAGGGTTGATTGTCGCCTGCTGTCAAATCTTTTTTGCAGGTTGAAGATGATTTGGCACAAGGTGTTGATGGTGCCATTCCTATTCCAACGGATGATGCTGGGAAAGAGGAGGTAATTGCAGCTTTGGTTGCTAATGTGGAAGCGATGATAAAAGCAGATCGGAAGGTCACTGCATTAAAGCAATTGCAGGTAAGTATTCAGAAACATAAAGTTGGTAACCATGGGATTGATATGCTTGATATAAAGTGTATCTCTGTGATATTACCAAGATTTATTAATGTAGGGTCATATATGGAGAACTGGATATGAGAACAATGAGCTGGAAGGAGTAGTGTATGATGATGTTCCAGAAGCATTGGAGAAGTGGCATGCTCTGGGCATAAAGGTTCTTCCTTCTTCTATTTTCAACATTTATTAGGGGATATTGTTTATAGGTTAATGCAATGTCGTAGCTGCAGTTTGGATTCCACCTGTCCATGTAACTAAGTTATCTGTCAAAGTTTGAAAGATTCAAACAGTAATTTCGAATGATCACATACTAATTTGTTACCCATCTTTATCTTGAAATTCTCCATTACTGTGAACTACGTTATCATTGTATACAGAAGAGGATGTTACTGCTGATGTCAAATATTTCTTATTAATAACTGGCCTAATGGTATTTAAATCTGAAGTTATGTTGCAAGGCTTTGGCTTCTTGGAATCTATGTATTAGATAGTTAATTAATGAATTTGTAAAAAAGTGTTGCACACAGTCTATTAGCTAATACATAGTTCCTTGTAAGAACATCTATTATGGATCTTATAAACAAGTTTGAATATTAGGCAATCTTGCTATCAGAACATAAAAGCACACTCAAAAGTAGAGATGTATGAACGAGGAAATTGGAATATATGACTGATAGTTGTTAGTGGCATCGAAGAACTTGAGATCCATTGTATAAATTCACCAGCAGGATTGATCCTTGAAATACAATAGCTGAGTTCCATGAACTTGTTGAGTGTGACTCAAAAGGCTTTCAATTTCTTGATTATGCATATTCTTTTTGTGCCATTATTTACTGTTTCTATGTTGCCTCAGGTTTATATATATTCTAGTGGAAGCAGGCTGGCACAAAGACTTATTTTTGGAAAGACGAACTATGGTGACCTGAGAAAATATTTGTCTGGATTCTTTGACACCACAGTGGGGTAATTTTGTTGATGCTACCGGGTTACTATTGCCACTTAATTTGGACTTTGATAACCCTTCGTGCTCCTGTTCCTTGCAGGAATAAAAAAGAAACACGCAGTTATATTGAAATCTCAGAGTCACTTGGAGTTGATAAACCATCTGACATTTTGTTTGTGACAGATGTTTTTCAAGAAGCTTTTGCTGCAAAAGGAGCAGGTAACAAGTTGCTTATTATTATACTTAAAGCTAAAACAGAATGGTGTTTGCTACTGTAGATACTGTAGCAATTGTTTTTTGGTTTTCAATTTTTTTTTTCTAGCCACCTTTATGGTGGTCAAATTCTGGGCAACAAATGATCTATTATCAATCTATTTTTTTTTTAAATATGTTGTTCGGCCTGTACAAAATCGTAAAAAATATAAACTAGGTCTAGTACAAAATCATAAAAAATATAAACTAGGTCTAGACATGTGGGCTTAGGTTGAAAGGTCCATGCTCTTGGGCTCTTTTCTTAGAGGCCCAAGCGTGTAGGGTCACTTGGTCCAAGCTCGCACACCTTTCCCTTTTATTTTTAGGTAGAGGAAATTTTAAAAACAAAATTATTAAACCCAGTAGAGTCCATTACCAGAGTTATAGATTTGATGAGTTGGGTTGCAAAGCCCGGGTCGATTTAATATATTGTTTTCTCAATATTTTTTTTTAAGATGCCATGTTGATTTTTTTTATGAAGAATTTGGTTTATTTTGAATTGACGTGCATCATATGTTTTGTTTTAGTTTCTATAGGATTAGTTTGTTAAGTTACTTTTTACAAGATTATCACAGTCTCATGATTTTAGTCACATGTTTAGCATGCTAACTTGAGTTGATTCAATATATAGCCATGTCAATATATATATATATATATATATATATATATATTTCAAATATCATTTTGATTTTTTTTCCTCTGACTTCATCAATTTTTACCCCTTTTTTTTTTATATCATATATTGAGGCAATTTTTAAAAAAAATATTTAACAAGTGGAATGCATCTGAATTGTGGGTTTGATGGGTTAGGCCGCAAAGTTCATGATGTTGTCTCAATATATATTTTTTAAAATATGCCATATTGATTTTTTTTTTGTGAACATTTGGTTTATTTTTGAATTGTTGTTCATGATATCTTGAATTGTGTGTTTTTTTTTTAATTCAAAATATATTATTACTGCATGTCCATGTTTTCTTTGAATCCGTGTGCTTGTGTTTTTTTTGTCATCTAAGCTCTTTTTTTCTTTTTTTTGGTGTTTTAAAAAGAAAATTTCATCTGACCAGCCAGGTAAGATGGCTAGTTAGTTTTCTATTTTATGGAGGGCTGCAAGGGCAGCTGGAAAAAACCTCCCAGTGCATCACTTCACTACATGTTTGATTTACTTAACCAATACAATAGATTTCCTTTCTCTTTGTCAATTTTTTTTTGAGCATTCGGGCTGAGAATGTATTCTGCTCTCCCTCTGGAATATATCAATGCAAGTCACTGCTTATAGCAGGTTTGGTTTCTTAATATTTATTTGAACCCAATAGCTGACATCAGTAACCCCCGCCCCCGCCCCCGCCAATAAGTTGTAGCTGCATTTGTTCTCTCCATCCCTTAGTAGACTTGGGTTTGAGTCTCAACCAAAAAAAATAGCCTGCAAAACAATCACCAATTTTGACCGTAATTAACGAAGGTTTTGGTTGTTTATTTTCACATTTTCTTTACCTTCATTTTTCCAAGGGAACTAAATACCACAAGTGATGAATAACTATTGTACACCAAAAACAAGGCTTATGAACAACTGATTCCATTGTATGTGGTGTCTTGATTTGGTAAGAAAAACATATTCTTGTTGCCACAAAGAAGCTAGTTTACTCCAGTGCTAAGAGGTACGAAAAGGCTTCTATGCAAGCTTACTCATCTTTAACAGTGTCTGGAGTTGGAGCAAATATTTGTTCTGCAAACTGAGTTCTGTATTCTCTTTGGCACTTCTGAAAATTTAGTGACCTTTTATTGTTCATGCTATCTTTGGCTTTGATATTTGAATTTTCATGCATATTTCAGGTTTGGATGTGATGATTTCTATCCGGCCAGGAAATGCACCTCTTCCAGAGAAACACGGTTTCAAGACAATCACCTCCTTCGCTGAAATCTGATGGCAGATATGTGTGCAATATTTATCACGCCAAGTTTTGCTTGGAAATCTGAAAGCAGATATGTACTTGTGTTATTGCAAATGGATGATATGCTTTTCACAACGCACACAAATAAAAATGTTGCTTTTAAAAGAAAATGCGGCTGTTTCCTTTGCAACCTTCCTGTGCTTTGCATCGTTATATGGACACGCATTTTTCCATAAATTGAAGGACATGCTTGCATAATTAGACCTTGTTTCAACGAAGGAAAACAGACTTGGAAGTTCAGCTTAGGTCTTACCAAAGCAGCTAGCCGTAACCGGTCTTGCTCGATGAGTTTTAGAATTCTGGGAGACGAGCTTCGTGGAAAATCGCCCTTGTTTTGGGTCCTTCCAAAGCCTGTGGATGGGCTGAAACGTTCAGCAAGAGATGATCAGAGGTTGAAGAAGATAATATGAACATTAATGTTCTTGTGAGTCGATGAAACTTTAAGAGTGTACATGGTGATTCATAGGCATTCATGTATCAATGAATTATGTGAATTTGCATGTAGTGAAAGGTAGGGATGCAGATAAACTGTGCAACCTGGTAGGGATGCAGATAAACTATGCAACCTATCTTCAAGGGTAATCATGCAGAATAATTACAACCCCCTCCAAAATTGTGGATGTCTGCATTATCAATGTGGATAATCGCATTGTCATCGTAGATCGTAAAACGAGAAAACCAGGGGGGCTAAGCTATGACTCCATGTTGTTATGTGGGCCTCCTGATAGCTACTTTAGCATCGCTTTTACAGGGAGTTGATAAACACAATTGGCATACCTGTTGGATTTGGAAGAATCGTCCTGAGTTCAACTATGCATGGTAAATTGAGAAATGAGCTAGCCCGAGCCCAAATCATGGTGGGTTCAAGATGGTAGGACCTAGATCCAACATTGATCAATTATGGGCTGAATTAAGCCCAAATCATGAGTGGTGGGCTTGAATATGCATAACATAAACCCCCCATTAAAAATATTTTGGGTTTGGGCTTATAGTCATGACAAAAATTGAGAAATGTCAAAATATTACTGTTGGTATATAAAAAAGATTTCTTTGATATTAAAAGTTGTTGAAGAAAATGATGATGGAAATCTACTATTGAAAAATATTTTATTGGGTTTTTATTCCATTGGCTATTTTAAATATTTATACTCATCAATGAAATATTCACATCTAAATATCAACTTTTACCACTTATGTTTCATCAAAAACCTCACTTTATCCAAACATATTTGAGGATTATGAAGAGGATAAGTGGAAGTGTCTTCAGCAAATTTCTTAATCATGTTGATGCTATATCTCTTCTATAAAAATAAAAAAATCAAGTTTCAAAATTCGATTATATTTTATATTATTGATATAAATAAAAAAACTTACACCAATAAAAATTATCAAAACACTTACAAAAAAAGACACCCGATCTTTTATCGAAAAAAATTTTCTTCCTTTTCCTTTACCCCTTTTATTTACATGAGTTTCCTTGTATAATTTCATTGAAGATGATTCTTTTCCAAGCTATTTTTTTTGCAAATAAAATTGTTTGTTAAAAGTCTCACTAACAAGCATGTAATTAAAACTTTAAGAAAAAGAATAAAATATATAACAATGAATTCTTACTAAGAGCTTTGCTTGGTAGATAAACATAATCGCTCATCTATTATGCTTGCTCATCGAACCATGAGCTTTTTTATTTTTATTTTATTTACTAGAGCTTGAGCACTTTGCAAAACTTTTTGATACCACAAGTTCAAGATGAGTTGCCAAATTATGGTCTATGATATACTTTAGTTGATAACTTTTCCACATTTTTTATATTATTAAACATGACCTTCATTGCTCATATGTAGGCATTATATAAAAAATCACATAACATGCTAAACAAATAGTTAACTCATATATGATTCAAATTTATTATACATAAATTATGTAAGAAAATTAAAGAATACAAGTTTATAATAATATAATATTAATTCATTTAAACTTACCTAGTCCCACTATAATTTTTTTTGACACTCTCCTCACAAGCACTTGTTGCTCTCATTCCACTAAATTTATTTTTTCATTGATTTCATACGTCGCACGTATACAGTGTCGTGGCGAAAAAATTCACTCTTAAAATATATTATCTTTTATCTATGTGGCAAATATGAGGAGTGACACAACCGAAAGATTGATGTCTTCTTCCAAGTGCAGGAGTGTCGAAGTAATAAATAACCCGGTAAGACCAGGGTCGAACCACAAGGAGGTTAATTGTATAAATTATAAATAACAATAATACAATCACAATAACAATAATAACAACAACAATAGTAACAATAATAACAATAACAACAACAATAATAATAATAGTAGTAGTAGTAGTAGTAGTAGTAGTGATAATAGTAATAATAGTAGTAGTAGTAATAATAATAATAATAGAAGAAGAAGAAGAAGAAGTTGATGAGAACTTTGAGATGGAAGATTAATGTAAGGATTAAACAATGATAACAATAAATGCAACAATAATACAACAACAATAATAATAACAATAATAATAACAATAGTAGTAGTAGCAGTAGTAATAGTAATAATAATAATAATAATAAAGAAAAAGAAGGAGGAGAAGAAGAAGAAGATGAGAACTTTGAGATGAAATATTAATGTAAGGATTAAACAATGATAATAACAAATACCAAGGTTAGAGGTTTCACTAATGGTATGTCAAACAAGTATAATATAAACTCTTATTATTCAATTAGAAACCACACACAAAGGAGGTTCTAATCAGATTATAAATTGTTAACAAGATCACATTAGTTATCTTATTCGATTAATGCTAATACTTGTAAATCTCGTCAGACATTCATGATTATAACTTATGTTAACAACAAATCAAATTTCTTTCATAGCTCTAGTGTCGGTTATATCATATAGTATGAGCTATGAGAATGCCAAGTAATTGTTGTACCAAGTGTTATACAACATAAATCTAGATTAGTCATTTAACAAGTAAAGTATGAAAGAGTGAACAAGATAACAAATACAAAACATGTTAGTATCAAACATTAAAGTCCATATTAAGTTTACACTATACTTATTCTTACACCATTAATGTAACCTTTTTACCTTGACATAATAAACTTAGCTAAACATAATGAAAGAAAGAAAAATAAATAAAGAAAATAAGAACATAAATAAGGTAAAAGTTAACTAAGTAAAGGAAAAAAAATGAAAGGCATAAACTTGATATTAATGAAAGCAAAACATAAACATTACAAAAATACAAAGAGAGAAAGCAAGAGCATGATCTTGATCTAGAGACCAAAATGCCTAAATGGATGGCAAATGCCTCCTTTTATAGGCCAAAATTGGGAACTATTGATTTGATGACTAATTAATAAGTGGGTGACCAACTCTTGACTTGGTGATAATCCTTATCTTCTCTTGTCTGCCTAAAATGTCATTGATAACGTCTGAATTGGAACCACTTGAAGCATGAAAGTTGTAAGAAATTATCTTATCTTTTCAAAAAAAAAAAATGGAGGTCATTTGGACTTCTAGAACTCTAGATATGGGCAAAACACTGAATAGTATTCGGGTTGCAGGACAGATTCAGACTTTTTCATTATTACTACAATTTGGACTTGAAAATGGCTTTATTAAATCTTGGGCTCCATATAAAAGTTGTAGGCCTATATCTTACCTTTCCATCAATATAAAGTAGACCTAAATCTAAGATCTACAACTCCAGATATGACCCAATAACAGAATAATGTTCCGGTTTGGACTGCACCAGCATCTCTTTTCTAATTTTGGCCGTCTCTTTGTCCTTTCGATTTCAGTTCTTAAACTCATCAATCAATCCTTTTATTTATGTGATATGCCTATATTTAAAATGAATATTTACCATAAATTAAAGGTATCTTGTATTATTAGATATGTTAGTATAAAACATACTTTAGTTAAGGAGTTATTGATACTTTAAGTGCAAAATGATGGTATAAAACCTTGATAAAAATACACTTTTAAGTACTAATTAAGGAGACAATGAATTCTTGCTTTTTATCTGTTGAAAGCATGAATGAGAGTCGGTACCTAGTATTTTGGTCAATAAGAACCCTAATTAATCTCAAAGATTAGGTATGAGGATTGGTTGCGTAAAGAAAAAATATTAACACCCAAAATACACCTTATCTAAGGTAAGTTGCATTGTTTTATTGTCTGATAAAATCTAAGGTCTTGTCAAATTTTCTAGTTGTTGATCCGTCTATGGTTTAAGAAAAGTCCTCCTTGGTAAGGAGATTTTTATCTTATCGGGTAAACCTAACCGTTCTAACATCAAGAAAAGAATTTTATATCTGGAATATGTCCTACGTATAAGGTCGTAACCCTAGATACTAAAAGAAACAAAATATTTTTTTTGAAATTTTTGAAATATTGAATTAGTTCTCGTGACTTTAATAAACTCATTATTAAAGCCAAAATGCATGCTAATATAAATTTTTGAATCTTTATTGTATGAAAATATGATATGAATTTTTTTTTTTGAGATACTTGGCTATAGGCCTGTAAACAAAAACATTTTTTTGTTTCTTTGTTCTTTTGAATTTTTCAATGTTTTGAAAAAAACTGAGTATTTTACCATTAGAATTGTATCTTTACAGTGTAAAAATACAAGCAGAATTCAGTAGGAATATCATATATTTTTTGAAAATAAATTTTAAAGAATTTTTTTTTAAACGGGCTGAGTCTGGCCCATAAAAATCCAAACAATCACATATTTGGTTTGACGTAGCCCAATAAAACACAAATCATCACATATTGGGATGGACTCAGCCCAGCCATCTAGACTGGACTGAGTCAACCTGGACAGGTTATTGTACCCATGCACAATAACTAGTCCAAAACATAATTATCTGGTTACTCTGCTTATGCACAATAACATGGTATTTATTTCTTTTTCTTATAGAAACATGCACAATGCATATTTGGCATGAAAGAAGATGAAGTTGGAAACCAAAACAAGGGAAATAGGATTGCCGGCGCTGTCGTTCACAGTGCTGGTGGCTCACAGTGGCGTTGATGTTGCGCCAGCTGGCTGTGATGGTAAATGCTGCCTTTTCTTCTTCTCTCTTCTATTTCAGTTTGCTAGTGTGTTCCTTTGTTTTTTTATTCACTACTCTCTCTCTCTCTCTTTTCCCGTTTGTTTTCCTCTCTCTGCTTTCTTCTCTTGCTGTTTTTTTTTGTTTCTTACACTTTCCCTCCCTTTGTTTTCTTTTCCTCACATTTCCCCTCTTTTTTTTTTTTTCTACTCTGGCTTTTATAGCTAGAGGATACATGTGTTTTTTGGTAACGGTCGGCGTGTATGGCGAGAGATGTCAACCGCAAGAGGTGCCTCCTAATTGAAGTGGCTCTACTGTCGCTGCTAAAACGTCTCCCCTGCCTTTATTGCCTAATCATTTTCTTTTAAGAAGACAATGAATAGTGCTCCAAACAACAATGCCATTTCAAAATTCAAATGGATACTTCTAATTTGATCATTGAATTTTTTACAATTTTGTAATTAAGCCCCTGAAAAAATTATAATTGGATCCCTTGATTTTAGCGTCTCTTCTAGTTTGGTCCTTGGTTTCGGATTGTTTCAATTAAGTCCCTAATTAGCCATCAAACTACAATAATTATGCAATTAAGCCTCTGATTTGATCAAACCAACTTTTCAAAATTATAATTTCACCACAAAACTTTCATTTGTTTTAATAAAAGCTTAAATTGAATTAAAAATTAATTTTTCTTGCAATCAAACCCTCTATAAATTTAATTAAACCTTATTTAAAATTTAATTGAGTTCATAAATATCTGATTTTGGACTTCTCTTCCTCAAATTGAATTTTTCTTGTCAACAGGGCTCTCAACAGTTAAAAATATACTATTAAATTTAAATTCTTGTATTTTTGAACCTCCTTAACCAATTTCTAGTCATTTTATGAGTGTTCCAACATCTTTTTCTTGCTTCTATTATTTTTTAAATTGTTTTCAAATATTTTTTTAATATGTATTTTTTTTATTTTTGTATTTTTTATGTGGGAACCCAAAAATAAGTAACAATAAATACCTCCTCTTTACAATACTTATGGAGCAAAGACTTTGTGTAGTAAGTTTTGTAAAGATAAATAAAACAAAACTTTTAATCTTAAACTTCTTAAAATTTGGCTGATACGAAATTTTATCTTTACTGTAATCTCCTTTCAACTACGAACTAATGATCAAAACTTAAGTATCTTGAGAACTCGATCTTTACACTCCTTTAAATTCTATCTTTTTTTTTCTTTTGTTATTTGAAATCTCCTTTAGCAATTTCTTTTTAACCATAGCTAAAATTCTCTATGTGGTTGGGCTAACCTGAGATCCCATTTGACGATCCCCTTTAACAGAACAAATATTTATGTGGTTGGGCTAACCCAAGATCTCCTCCAGCAATCCCTTTTAAACAAAACCAACAACTATTTCCTTTAACTAGAACCAAAATCTGCATGGTTGGGTTAACCTAAGATCCCATCTAACTATCCCCTTTAATCATAATCAAAATCTGTTGTGTTATTCCTGTTGGCAAGGTTTGAACTTGCTTTTTTTTTCCTCTTTTTGAGAATTTTCTAATAGTAGGGTTCTTCTCTCTTTTCTTTTTAATGATAAAGTTTGATCAAACTTTTCACTTGATTTTTTTTAATTTTTATAATTTTACAGGATTGACATAAGTCCTTCTTGGATTGCAGGGTTAACATCTGTCCTTCTTGATGATTGAAATTAACTGGATTTTTCTCGATGACAAGGTTAGAAAACTTGGTGCTTCTCGATTGCAGACTTAACCTGAAGACTCATGATGACAAGGTTGATCTTCTCATTTTTTTTAAGATTTTCCTAATAGTAGGGTTCATCTCATCTTCCTGTTTCAGGGTCACAACCTTGATTCTCTGTTATTATCAGCTCAATGATTTTTTTATCCTCAGTCTTGCTAGACTTCTTGATGTTAGATGACATACATGCATCCTTACCTGATTTGAAATATAAGTTCCCCTTCTTTAATGTTCCATCTTCATAGGGTGCCTTTATTTGTTATCTAAAACCTTTTTTGCTCTTTCAATGTACGAGCTCGTTCATGTATTAGTCATTCACTCAACTGTAAATGCAGTGCTTATCGTAGGCTGTCTTTGATGATTACTGGTTTTGCTATTTTTCAAGCTTGACAATGCCCCTATCAGGTTTTCTAGTGTCATCCTCATTTTAGATTGTTAATCAACCATCAACTTACCTCCAGTTCAAACAATGCTTTTCAAGCATATGTTATTATTAGCCTTTTTGAAAACTATCCAATCATCCAGACATGCATCTCATAGTTTGCAGTAAAAGACTAATTGTTGTATGCTCAGTATTCTTCTCAATGGATTCCTCTTATCTTGTCGAATCAGATTGTGAAAAAAAAATGCATTGGCATTATAAATGATATTTATTTTATCACCCATATCTATGAGGTGAAGTACTCCTTTGAGCTTCAAAACAAATGGTCCTATAATTAGTCTTGGTAGGGGCATCCTTCCAACATTTATTCAAACACAAATATGCGATAACATCGTTCAAAAGCCATAGCAATGTTGGAGATGATAAACCAAAATAAATATATGAAAATATCCTTTAAATGTAGTGTTACTCATCAATTACTGCTCAAATTCACTATATCATGGATTGTCTTTGCCCCCCAATTGATCTAAATATATTCATTCATTGATTCACCATTTGATCATCTTTCTTTATCCCCAGCTGCTGCTCATCAATTGCTGCTAAAATTCACTAGATCATGGAGTGTCTGTGTTCCTAGTTGATTTGACTATGTTTGTTCATTGATTCATCATTTGATCATATTTCTTTACCCCCAACTGAACTGAATAATATTTTTCTTCCTTTTCAAGGTCCATTGTATTGCCTCTAAGTGGTCAACTTTCTAAGGAAGATTGAGAAGAGTTGATGTCACTTTTGTTTAGGGTTTTGCAAATTTGATCGATATTCTTCTTGTTTGATAATATTTCTTGTTTTGGAATCAAATCTCATATTTTAAAGATCATATATGTTCAAGTCTAATTATTGGAATGAAATTAGAGATGTAATTTTTTAAAAGTATTTTTTAAAAATCAAGCTTTTAAAATAAAAATCCAACATATGTTATTCAATGTAATCCTTTGATTGACTTGTATTTTGAAAATATAAATTGACTCGTTGCAAGATTAGAATGGCCTTTCCCATTGTTCTTTGTATCAATTTTAATATTTGATCTTGGGTATATCATTTGATGGTCTGCGATGAGGTGACCTTTTGTGAATTTCAAGGAAAACTAAAGTCTTAAGTCAGAACTCGAGGATTTATCAAGAAAGTTTGTTTTATAGTATCTATTTTATCAGCATGCATAATAATCAGTAGCTTGATTTATAAAATCATAACTCTTATGGAAAAACTCTCCAAGTTTTCAGATCTCCATTTACCAGTTTAGTTTGCTTACTTGATTAAAAAAGACTTTTTAAAAGCACGTAATGTAGGTTATGGTTTATGGCTATGAAAGAAAGGAATTTTACAGGCTTAAAAGGTGTTTGAGGGTTTCAAAGACCTAGAATCAACATCAACTATTCATCAGTTCTCTTTTGTTGTTGTCTTTGTAAAGGAGTTGACATGACCATTAGAATTCTCTTAATAGAAGCCATAATGCAACTCCAACTTTTATTTAATGAACAATTAGTCTAATCATTTGAAGACATCAGAGGCTTTATCAAAATACAATGTTTGTAACTCATTATTTTTTTAGTATTGACTTTTGGTGTTTGCTGTCTCTTTCCTTGATTGAAACTTATTTTTTTTTGCCCATCCTAGACTTGATAGACATTCTCCTTCCTCAATCTTTTTTTTCCTCCACATAGCCTTCCTCATAGTTTTCTTATATGCCCCCCAATCTATGGTTTCTTTCTTTTAATCATTTTCTCAAATATTAGACTTGCATTCTTAACATTCCCTATCAATTCTAACATCGTCTTTATATTTTCAACCAAAAATCCTCATTTACCTTTAGTATGGGGTGTGATATATGTCCAGGTTTCTTTTATTGAAAGAAAATATTTTATGAGGCTTAAAATGGGATTGCAAGGGATATATTTCAAAAAAACGAGTGGATATCAAAGATGGCCTTTTCTCATTTCAAGTAAGATCAATTAGAACCAACAAATTTTAACTTTGTCTAGTATAATGATTTGGACTTGCAATAATCTTAATTTGCTAGTCCATAACTACCAAACTTAGCTACATGGTGGGTGTGTGAGCTTAAAATTTGTTTGGTCACCCCATATCATTTTAATAAGCATTAAGTCATTTTTACAATCAAAATACTTTTAAACTTTCAGAATTGACTAACTTTAATCGTGTGTTAGAGTTCGATCAAAATATTTTACTAAAATAAACTTTGAAAGAAACATCTCGTTATTTCAAAACAATAAAGAGACAAATAAAAAGACATGTTTCATGAAAAAGATGAGAAGTGATCTCAAAACAAAATGCAAAATAGCAAAATTCCATAACAATATGATTGACGATTCATCACTATTCTTGGATCAACTTTTATGGCAATATCTATGTTTTGCTAAGCATTTTTAATCACTTATCATTCTAAAAATGTTCAGGGAACAATATAGCTAATAACATCACCTTTCGCAAACTCAACTTGCCTCTTGCTCATCCACCTTCAGACTCGATTCTTGAAATCCTTGCAACTATTCAACTAAAATGGCTTAGGACCCCACCATGATATTCATATCTCTCATTTGGATTATACCATCTAACAAATGGTGGTTGCATGGGATTTAACGAAGTCGGGGCATTAAGTCTTTGGCCTAACAAATATTGGTAGACAAACTCGAGTGGCAACCCTTGACAAAGACATTTGAGTGGTTGATGCTACAACGAGACCTGACTAGACCACATAACTAAGGTTTCCCACCTTCAGAGTCATTTCTCATCATTGTTCTAGAATCCATGACAAAACCTTCAATCTTTTCCCTTTTCATAGCTTGTTTAATTCTTTCAACAATCCTTACAACTTTATAAAAATGTTGAGCGAAGCTTTCTATTAAACGCTCATAATAAGAGGATTGAAAGGTGTTGGAAAACAACATCACCATTTCTGTATCAATCAGTGGAGGTTGATATACCTTTACAAACTCTTGGTTTTCCTTCTTCATAGCCATTAAGATGGTTCTGTTAGGAGCAATTTCAAGATTAAATTTATATTTCTTCAAAAAAGCATCTACCAAGTCTTTCCATTTCTTAATCTTGATATTGTATAGTCTCATGTACCAGCTTAAAGCGAATCCAATGACACTATCTTGGAAAAAGTATATTAATATCTTATCGTTATAGATCATTTCAACTATTTTGTTGTAATATGACTGGAGAAGGGGGTATGGGCATTCTAGTCTGGTATAATTGACAAAGTCCGGCACTCTAAACTCCTTCAGCACCATAATATTTGGAACCAAACAAACTTTAGCTACTATCACAAGGTAAATCAGATTATTTCCTTCAACTACTCTTAATCTTTCTTCTAGGGCAACCCATTTATCATGGCCTTTGGGATTGATAAATCTATTTTCAAAAGGTCCTTTCGTTGTTGGATTCACGGTGATATGAGCTTGACTTAGATATATAATAGTGAAAGGTGTCGCACGTGTGCGACATCGCGGCGATCATCCACCAATCATGCTAACGATGGGATGTGGTGTATTTCTAGCAAGATATGAAGAGACAAGGAATTCTTGTCTCTTATCAATGAAAACATTGAATGGGAGTCGCCACCTAGTATTCTAGTAACTAGGAACCCTAACTGGTCTTTAGAGATCGGGTACGGAGACTGGTTGCGTAAAGGGAAGGTATTAGCACCCTGACTACGCCCTACCTAAGGTAGGCTGCATTGTTTTGTCTGATAAAATATGAAATCATGTAGTGGTATCTAATTATATGTGTATCTAAAACCAAAGAAACTTTTAAAATCAAGAATACGTGTTACGTATAACCTCATAATCCCTGATACTAAACAAAACAAAAAAATTCTTATTGTTTTTTGATATTTTGGCCAATGTTCTCTTGACTTTAATAAACTGGTTATTAAAGCCAAAATGCATGCTAAAATATTGTTTTTGATGTATGAAAAATACAATATGATTTTTTTTTTTTTAGCTTTGAGACACTTGGCCGTATGCACAAAAATATATATAGTTTTTTTTTAATTTTTTTTAGTTGATAAAAACAACTCGGGTATTTTTAATACCGTATTTGTATTTTTTTTTTTTGACAAAAATATAGACTAATACTAAGCAAAAAAGGCATAAATAATAAAAAGAGAAAAATATAAAAAAATTAATTAATTTTTTTTAATTGGGCCGGACCCGGCCCAAATCAGTGGGTTGGGCCGGACCCGGCCCAAAACCAAATGGGTTGGTTACTGTACAGTGACCCGTGTACAGTAACCACCCCCTCCTTCATTTGCTGCAGAACGTGAATTAATTCACGTTCTGCATGCTAATGTAGACCGAAAAATAAAAAGACAGGGCAACCAGAGATTACCTGGGATTGGTGTCGGGGGGGTGCTGCTGACGGCGGAGCCCCGGTGGCCGGTGTTTTGGGGTGTTTTTCTTCTCTCTCTCTTCTCGGTTCTGCACCGTTTTCTCCTTCTTCTTCTCTCTCTCTCTTTTGTTTTTTTTTTTCTCTTCTCCTTTCCTCTCTCTCGTGTTTGGTTTCCTTCTCTCTTTCTTCTTCTCCCTCTCTTCGTATCTCTCTTTCGCTTGCTGCCTCCCCTGCTTTTATAGGAAAAAAAAAACAGGGGAGGGGACGTGGCTGGGCCGGCCACTGTGCAACTGCTCCTCCACCGTTCTTCAAGCACGTGGAAAGTGGGTTGTGTCGGCGTCTTTTTGAAGTTAAATTGTTGGTAAAAAGATCGGTGAAAACAGAGGAGAAAAACACATTTTCTTCCCCTGTTCTCTGCGTGTCCAGGGGAAGAAGATGATGGTACTGTTCAAAACGACACCGTTTTGAGTTTTTTTTTTTATGAATAGTGCATATGAACAGTGCATAAAACGACGTCGTTTTTTCCAAAACGCGTCGTTTCATTTAAATGAGATTTGGCGCCAAAATGCGTTAGATTCAAAATCAAGACTTCAATTTGGGCGTGTTTTACAATTTGGTCCTTGGTTTTCGATTTCTTCAATTAAGTCCCTAATTGGCCATCAAACTTCAATATTTATGCAATTAAGTCCCTGATTTGACCAAATTAACTCTCAAAAATTATATTTTGACCCCAGAACTTTAATTTCTTCTAATAAAAGCCCAAATTAACTAAAAAATCAAATTTTCTTGCAATCAAAACATCCATAAATTCAATTAAACCTTTATTAAAATTTAATTGAATCCATAAGCATTTTATTTTGGATTTTTCTTCCTAAAATTAATTTTCTTTGTCAACAAGGTTCTCATTAGTTAACAAAATACTGCCAAATTTTAATCTTTGTAATTGTAAACCTCCTCAACTAATTTTTGACCATTTTCTGAACATTCTGACATCCCTTTTTTTTTTTACTATTATTATTATTTTTTTACTGTTATTATTTTTAAAATAGTTATTATTATTATTATTATTATTAATTATTTTTCATTTTCTTATTTTTCTATATATATATATATATTTTTACGCGGGGACCCAAAAATGGGTTACAACAAAAGGGACAAAATGATTCCCAGTTATTGAGTCTGCCCCCAAGTTATGAGATGTGTAAGGGATGCGGATTGATGGTGTTTTCATAAGAGGTTGTGTAGAAATCCCCTTTTCATTCTTGGAGCTCAACACTTATCCAAGCAGATATATAAGTCTAGATACTTCACCTTTGATGCTCTCAATTTCATTTTTATAATTGGCCTTCAACTAAGTTTTTTCTTCATATTTCATCTTAAGGTGTAGCAATTCTTGGGTAGGGGATCAATGTTTCAAACTGCTAACATGTATGATAAATGTATGAGTATGTTTCTATATGATGAGCTCGCCTTTCCAAAGTTGACACATGCCCCAGCATGATAATACAAGAATTTCGATTCTTGCTCTACAACCAAAATTTCCTGATTAACGGTCATTATATCAACCACAAGTTTTGAGTTCAAGATGCTTCAGAAAGGTTTTACTTTAATGTAAAACAAAAGATAAAACATATAAACTAAGGGCATGTTCTGTTTATTAAGTGAGATAAAGGTAGGTTGACTATCTAGTCTAAAAAAAGGTCTCATATCTATCAGTGACAATCTTTGTAAAGACAACATAGGGGCATTACGAGAAATGATTTAAGGTATGTATACTCACCATTACCAAATAGACACTCAGATATGAGTTAGGCATTTCATGCATCTGAACTCTAACCAATAGTTATATGGCAAATCACTAATCCCCCACCTAATTTAAAGGCTCGTGTGTGTTTTTAAAAAATTAAAGTATGTAATGCATGAGACAGTTCTATATAATGCATAAAAATATATAAGCAAAAATTAAAGCATGTAAGAAAATAAAAAGAATAAGCTTATTAACATAAAACACTCAAACCAATCAAAACATAATTATCAGACAAAAACAAAGCTTAGTCCAAAAGTCCATAATAGAGTTGCCATTCTGTTGCACGTGTGCAGTTGCGGCGAAAATATCCACTCTCAAAATGGTATCTAATGTCTATGTGGAAAATATGAGGAGACAAAGAATTCTTGTCTTTTATCTGTGGAAAGCATGAATGAGAGTTGCCAACTAATATTTTTATCACTAGGAATCCTAATTGGTTTCAGAGATTGGGTACGGGGACTGGTTGCATAAAAAAAAGGTATTAACACCCTAAATATGCTCTACCTAAGGTAAGCTGCATTGTTTTATTGTCTAATAAAATCTAAGGTCTTGTCATGTTTTCTAGTTGTTAATTCATCTATAATTTAAGAAAAACCCTTTTCGATAAGGAGATCCTTATGTTATCAGGTAAACCTAATCGTAAAAGAATTTAATATCTAGAATACGTCCTACGTATAAGGTCGTAACCCCAAATACTATAAGAAAACAAAATATTTGTTTGGAATTTTTGAAATATTGACCTAGTTTTTGTGACTTTAATAAACTGATTATTAAAACCAAAATGCATGCTAATACAAATTTTTGAATCTTTATTGTATGAAAATATGGTATGATCTTTTTTTTTAGATACTTGGTCATATGCTTGAAAATAAAATTATTTTTTGTTTTTTAATTTTTCAATGTTTTGATAAAAACTGAGTATTTTACCATTAGAATTGTAACTTTACGCTATACAAATACAAATCAATATAAGCAAAATTTAGTAGAAAAATCATAGATTTTTTAGAAATAAATTTTAAAGATTTTTTTAAAATGGGCCAAACTAGGCTGGGTCTGGCCTATAAAAATCCAAACCATCATATATTGGGCTAGACGCAGCCCAATAAAACACAAATCATCATATATTGGGCTAGACTTAGCTCAGCCACCTAGACTAGGGTGAGTCAACCTGAACGAGTTATTGTGCCCGTGCACAATAACCAATCCAAAACATAATTACCTGGTTACTGTGTTCATGCATAGTAACAGGGTAATTATTTCTTTTTGCTTGCAAAAACGTGCACAATGCACATTCTGTACGTAAGAAGATGAAGTTGGAAACTAAACAAGGGGAATATGATTACTTGGAATGGAGGCGCTGTCGTTCACGGTACTAGTGGCTCATGGTGGCGTTGGTGTCGCGACAGCTGGCTGTGATGGCAAACGCTGCTTCTTCTTCTTCTCTTCTTTATTTCGGTTTGCTAGTGTGTTCCTCTATGTTTTTTGTTTACTCCTCTCTCTCTCTCTCTCTCTCTCTCTCTCTCTCTTTCTTTTCCCTTCTATCTCCTCTGTTCTCTTCTCTCTATTTTCTTCTCTTACTGTCTTTTTTGTTTCTTACACTCTCCCTCCCTCTGTTTTCTCTTCCTTTCGTCCCCCCTCTCCCCCTTTTCTTTTCTTTTCTTTTCTTTTTTCTCTTTTAGTTTTTATAGCCAGAGGATGCAGGTGTTTTTTGGTAATGATCGATGTGCATCACGGTGGTAAGGGTTGTCAGCTGCGAGACGTGCTTCTTGATGGAAGTGTCTCCCCTACCTTTACTGCCTAGCCGTTTGCTTTTAAGAAGACAATAAATAGTGCTCCAAAAAATGGCACTGTTTTAAAATTTAAATGGATATTTTTGATTTGGTCATTGAATTTTTTGTAATTTTGTAATTAAGCCCCCAAAAAAAATTATAATTGGATCCCTTGATTTTAGCACCTTGTTCTGTTTGGTTTTTGGTTTCATATTGTTTCAATTAAGTCCTTAATTGGCATCAAGCTTTAATAATTATGCAATTAAGCCCCTGATTTGGCCAAATCAACTCTTCAAAATTATAATTTAACACAAAAACTTTAATTTCTTTCAATAAAAGCCTAAATTGACTTAAAAATTAATTTTTCTTACAATTAAATCCTCCATAAATTCAATTAAACCTTAGATAAAATTTAATTGAGTTCATAAACATTTAATTTTAGACTTCCTCAAATTTGAATTTTCTTTGTCAATAGGGCTCTCACTAGTTAAAAATATACTATCAAATTTTAATTCTTGTATTTTTGAACATCTCCAACCAATTTCTAGCTGTTTTATAGGCGTTACAACATTTTTTTCTCGCCCTTATTATTTTTTGGATTCCTTTCAAATATTTTTTTAATATATATATTTTTTATATTTTTTTAGTTTTTTGTGTGGGAACCCAAAAATGGGTAACAACATCATACATGAATTAGTTTTTAAAATTAATAACTCAAATCTTAGATTATCTATCTAATCTTAAGCTTTTCCCACTAAGTATCTGAGAGTAGATATATCCATTCAAAATGATCATTAAGCTGACTCTATTAAAGTAATAGTTTTGCAAATGATCACTTCATTGTAGAGATGATGAACTGAGTAGTTTCAAGATTGACAAACCTGTATATCAATTTAAGGAAGCTATTTTTATATAATTATAAAACTCAAAATAACTCATTAAAATAAATAATATTATAAGCAAAATAATTACATAGAAAAGATACTCGATTAGTTGTCCTTGATGATTGAACCTTGGATAGTAACTTCTACTTTAGATGTCTCTTCATAATTCTCATCTAGATCCACAACACGATCACCGACACTACTACTTGATGAAACATGACTGCTCTTGTTGAACTTAAACTTGTTTTTTTCTTGAATATATGACACCTTAAAGGAAACAATGAACGCATATTAGAAAAACATATATGAAAGACCAAAAAAATATAAATATACAAATTCAACTATTTATTAAAAATGAATTATAATTAACCTATGCAAACCAAACTAATAACTTAATAACCCATTATTTCTTTAATTTCAAAGTAACTCAATCCTCTAAATTTAGAGAATTATAATTCATAATACAATAACTATCAAACACTTCATAAGTTAAAAAATACTTAACCCCTAATTATTATCAATTCCACACAAAATAAAATGTTCTCAATTTTCAACTAAACCATAATATTGACAAAAAATTTTTGATACCCAACTAACTACCTATTATTTATTCAATTTAATAATAAATAAAACCAATTAATACCATAATTATTATCAATTACACATTAATTTTACTAAACCCTAAATTCTCAACAAAACCCTAAACCCTAAATTAATGAATTATCCATAATTTCTTCAATTCAAATTTATTTAACCTAAATTAATATATTTAATTATTATCAATTTCACACAAAATTATTATTTTTTAAATTCTCAACTTAACCATAAAATTGATAAAAAAAATAAATGGTACCCACTAAATTACTCATCATTTCTTCAATTCAAACACACTTAAGTTACAAAATCATGTTTAATTTTATCAAGTAACAAATTAAATATTTTTAAAAATCTTAAACAAAGCCTAAAATACAAATTATATGTTAAGACAAGAAAATTATCATTATAAAACAAGTAAAACACTTAAATATATAAGCAAATCATAAATACTATAGATAAATATCAATAATCTAACTTAAAACATAAATAAGTTAAAACAAATGAGTGGATTTGCTTACTCGGTGGAGTGAAGCTTAACAAGAAACGAAATCAATGAAGGGACATTTAAGCTTTTGAAGAGATGTTGAATCGATGATAGGTTGTGATAGTTGGATATTTTTAGGGAGATGCTCGCATGGTTACGGGGCCTGGGAGGAAATGGAGGAGGGTTCGGGGGCTTCCCCAACCTGAAAAATTCCTAGGATTTTTTCAAAAATCAACCGACCTGCATGAAGGCTAAACTTGAAAAGTTGTGCAGAAAATAATTTTTAAATTATTTTTTTAATGGGGGTGACAAATAAAACCTAGTAATGTCAACGCTTGATAGGGCTGTTATAACTTGTTCAGAAAGAAGAAGAAGAAATGTGTAGAGGAGAGGAATGATAGGTTTTTTTTTTTTTGTCTTTCAAAATCACCCAGAATTCATATAGGTAGTGTGACACTTCAGCAATTCCAATTGAATTACTAACAAAATTATTCTATAGCAGTTTCTGTTAATAACCACGATGAATATATTTTATTAGTGATTCCATTGCTTTTCTCTAATTTTCTATTAGCCGTCACTCCTCTCTCATGTCATATAGAAAATAAAATTTAAAACCAAAATATAAATATATAGAACTACATGGATCAAACATAAAAATTTTAAAAAATGCAAAATTAAAATATGTGTTTTTTTTTCCTCGCAAAAGTCCTCTTTTAGTATATACTGTAATGTAATTATTGAAACTGGGAATAACTGAAGCTTGTCCTGTGGAAGGGGGTGGAGGAGTACAGGTTGTGTTGGAAAATAAGACTTCTTCTTTGGAGCAATAACGTTTATGAACTATTTGAGAAATTAACGAACTCGATTAGCATATGAAGACAACATAGACAACATTGGCTGGTTTTATGCCACACACAAATTAAAGCGCAACTGACAGCTTAATTTTATCAACCCTGTCATATAAACTGAAGTAGGAATTTCTTCTGGTCTGCAGCCCTTTTTTTTTAAAATTAATATGGGTATTCGGGTTAGCTTGCGCGCGCCACGACTATTCCTACGAGTTCTAAAGTTAACGACCATGTCAGCCTTTAGTGGCTATCATATGAGCAATCAAGAACTCGAATTTGAAACCACAGAAGGAGCAAACCCCTTGATCCCAAGTTCTTACCATTTGACCACCTCCTAAATGGTTGCTCTTTTTAGTCTAACTATAGTTAAATTACTCAATTTTAGTAAAAAAATATGGGGGTTATATGCACCAAATAACTAATTCAATCCAATAATTTAAGTTATTAGTTAAACTATTAAGATATCATTTCTATTATTTTCTAATACATCTTCTCAAATAAAAATTTTTTAGATTTAAAATTTATATATGTCCATGATACCTTGTGCTTAAATAAATAAAGATGATAAAATTCAAATTCGTGACCGCTTGGTCATTAAATTCAACTCAATAGCTATAATTTATATTATTCTCTAACACATTTACTTAAATAAAAATCTTTTAAATTTGAAACTTGCGCATGCTCATACTATTTTATGTTTAATGTTCATTAAATATATGGAGATGGTAAGATTCGAACTTGTATTTTAAATAATAAATCTTATTTAATAGCTTAAATTATAAGATAAAATCTTAGAATATAATTTATATTATTTTCCGGTATAATCATTCTAAATATCTTAGAAAAAAGAGAAACACTAGCACAAGTTGAGTTACAATTCATTAGTGGTGTTGATCAGAATCTACCATGACTTAGAAGAATATAACACCACTTCGATATGTCTAGGTGAATATTGAAAATCTCAACGAACTTAGTGACTGCTAATTTCACTTTTCTAGTAAATGAAAAACGCCATCATCATCAATAATTGAGAAGGAAAAAAAAAAAAAAACCCTTGTTGACATTCGTTGTGCCCACTTTATTCCTAGCTTTGTGTCTAATTATTATTGCGACCACTTGGTTTGATATTTTAAAAGTATGCATATAATAATATTATTCTGACCACTTGGCAAACATGATCAATCGTTTAGTAATGCCAAATATCATATCATTGTATTGGATCATGACAGATTCAAAGTTTTTACTAATCTTCAATGGGAAAAATTCAGACCCTTTAAATCATTTGTTCAGCACTATGTGAGCTGAGTTCATAATTCCCTCTGTTGTGGGCGCACCTTCCCTCTGAAGGATTCAAACAAGTCGTCACACATTTGCTACATTTCTATCCTTTTCAATACTGTTTTATGAAATGAGCACTGCTTTTCTTTTTTATTCGATGATTAGGAGACATTTTCAACTAGTAGACCAAATTAATGCACAATGGATATGTATTTGTTACGACATTGTAAGGCTCGCACAGGTCAACAGCACCGGAGAAACACAATTACAAGAGTGTCGACCATAAATTTGGACTAATATTGCAGTGCTCAGAAGCGTGGCTGGCCCAAGAGTAGAATATGCTTTGGTCAACCACAACCAAGGCAGTATTTTGTTGTCATGAACTACAACGCAAAACATACCTTGAAAAACTTCGTATTCTGTGGTGGTCCGAAAAACGACTGTACAGATACAAACTTCCGAAGAGATGTGAGTTGCTAGGGTTTGAATCTGCACTGGGTGGGCCTAAAGTTGCTCGTCAGAAGTCTTGATCAAATAATTTATCCACCATTTCATCATAGTTAAGAGGGAATGAAAGTCTTCTGCTATTTTTTTTTCAAAGGGACAAAATCATTAAGAGGATTATCCCGTGGAGAAACATTCTGGAAAAAACTAACATATCCAATGAGATTTCTCCCTTTTCAAACTAGCCCAAGAAAAGTGGACCTGGTAATCTGATCATGTGGATCATTGCAAATATTCAGTAGCATAAGTGGAAGCAGCTCTTATTCTTTGGGGCGAAAAGGATTAATGGAATCTTTTCATGGTTTTAAACTGATGTATATAGTATTCGTCTCTATATCTTGTGCTGGAAATATGATCAAGTTAATTTATGTTGAACAGCCACAGAAACTGGCCTTGTCAGGCATGGCAAATGCACCCAAAGCAGCTTCTAAAAGTTACTCAACTTGCAACTAAACTAGAACAGAAAGATCAGGGAAGTTCTTTGTCAAATAATGCCCTATCTAGTCCATACAGACGCAATGGATGACAAAGTAAAATACAAGAGAAAGTTCATACGGACACATGTTCTCTGCTTTTCTTTTGTTGTTATGCTCATACTCCCCCTTTTTTCCTTCTTTTTCAGTCATCATCATTATATCAAAGTCCACACTTTCTCTTCTCTTTATTTATTTTTTCTAACCTTTCTTGTGCTTCCCCCCCCCCCCATAATAACTGGTCTCCTCCAAGTCAACAAAAAGACCACACTTAAGCTCAATACGAAAATAAAGTAGGAAACAATAACAAAATTGCATGATTGCATAGCAATTGAAAGTTATAGCAAAGGACAATGACTTCACTTCCTTCATGAAAGAGGCAAACTAATTAATTTCTTTTGTTCCTTACACGCTCCTTAAAAATGGTGCTAGATACCCAAAAACAATCTAAGGGTGCCTCAAATTCATTTTCTCTCACTTCTCAAGAATCTGAGCAGTCAGACTGCAAGAATATCTTATGTCAAGTAGATTCATTTGGCCAAAAGATCTAGGGCAGGATTTACAGGTATTTTGGGTTATGAGCACATTTTTAAAAAAATATTGACAAAATAAAACAGATGAATTTTTTTTGGTTAAATAGTATAGTTTTTACGTGTTATAATTAAAAATTCATTAATTTTTTTCTAACTGTGATACTCTGTGGATATTTTAAATTTATTGGGCTATTTTTTTTTAAAAAAATAAAATTTACAGTGTTCTATAAAAGAGCATGCATGAAACCAGAGAGAGAAACTAGAGACGGAAAGAACAAGAAACCAGTAAAATTATTTATGACATTAATGGTAAATAATAATATGAGCTATTGAACTGTTCCGATTCTGATCCCACACTTTCTCTCGGCATAAATTGCTTTTCTACTATGTAATCTCTCCCTTGTATTGGTTTTTTTCTTCTCATGTCAATGGTATAGATGTTCATAAAAACTGCATGCAGTGAACTTGTAAGAACTTCGAGTTTGTGGGCCATTTTAGGACGAGAATACCTTCCTCAGATAACTTAATTAACACTCCAAATTGGAAATTTGACCTGATTAATTTAATAGGACGAAAGCATTACTTATCAAAAGTTGTAAAACATACTACCACTAATCTCCACCCAAGCTGATTATATTTTTTTGAAAATTTCCTTTGACATCAAATGCAGTAAATGGCCACTAACATTGTTATGCAGTGGTCAGCTCCTGCAATGATTGAGCATACCACTTAATTACTTTGTCTACTCAAGATATCTCAGTGCAAATTGTGAATTCTCAATCTATTTTTGACGAGGAAAATGAAATTTCATATCTACTATTCATGGGTCAATAAGAGAGTGAGAAAGAGAGGGGGAAAAAAAAAACACTTTATTTTCTACAAAACTCTTGAAAATAAGCCAGCGTATTCAGAAATGCACGCACACAGTCAAATTGATTCTCCCATGTTGATACTAGTATTCCTCCAAAAAAAAAAATAGAAGAAAAAAGCATGAAATTAACCTAAATAATTAATCTTACCTAATGGTAATATATAGTCCCCAATTATCAGAAAAACCACCAAAGAAACTGGAAAAAAAGAGAGAAAAGAAAATGGCTAAAGAAATTAATTAAAGACTTTACCATATATGATGAAAAGAGAGAGATCAAATTATACAATTGAACACAAAGATTTCCACCTCTCCCTCAAAACAATCCATAAACCATCGTCAATCCTTTTGACTTGAATAATATTCAAGAAGAAGAGCCTGAAACTCTTGGCGAGGTTACAGGAAAAAGTGACAACAACTGAGGCTCTGAGTCTCTTGGAGTAGATATAGGTGAGGGATGCAAGTAAAAACCTTTCTCTGCTATCGCTCTCTCCTCTTCTGATGAATTCCCTAAAGAAGGTGAGCTCTTGTTAAAAGGGTCTTCATTTAGTGGAGTCACAGGGCTAAGTGTAAGTCTAGGGAAGTCAAGCAAGCTTGGGGACAAGATCTCCGGTTTGTTTCTTGGTGAAAACCCGGTAACCGATGAAGAGTTACAGGTATTTGCAAAACTAGGCAATAAAGTGTTGATCATGAGACTGTTCTTGAAGCTGTTGTTTCTTCTTTCATAAAGTTTAAAGCTGTTTTGTTGTCTCTTGGGCATGTTCTTGATAGGAGGGATGTTGTAGCCCCTTGAAGTTTGAGTTGGTGTTGTTGGCGGATCTTGGGTTGTTTTTGAGGAGGCCTGCTTTGCTGTTTCTGTTGAGCCAGTGAGCATTTGGACAACTTGTTTGAAAGTAGAAGTGTCTGCTTGGACAAAGGTTGTTGGGTAAGGGTTAGTGTCAGATCTGGAGATGGGTATTGGAGTGAGTGGTGGGGCGTGAATCTGGACCCCATTGTTGCTTCCATTGCTACGAGGAGAGTTTATCGGAGATGGGTTTTTGGTTTCTTGAAATCTCGTGGAGGTTTTCATCGAATTTTACTGGGAGAGGGCAGAGGGCGGGGGGGTGTTATAATAACCAAGCTTAGCTAGCTCTTCCTCTTCCTCTCGCTCTCTTATTGATTTCCTCTACCACCACCACCACAACACCACCTCGAAAGAGAGAGGAGTTACCTTTTAAGAGTGGTGGTGGGTGGAAATATGGAATAGAAGAGTGAAAAACAAGGTTTGGAGAGAGAGAGAGAAGGTAAAAAGGGTTTGTTTCCTTTCCTCGCAATGTCTTCGTGTGCGTTGCTGTACTTAAAGGCAAAAAAATGGATATGTATGCATATATGGTTCGGCTGTTTTCACTAAAATAAAAAATAAAAAATTTCTAAGCTTTTTTATTTTTTTTTTATTTTTTTCCCCGGTGGGTGATCAGCTAATGGGCTATGGGCAGGGAGAAAATATACGCCCAACGGCGGTTTTGGGATTATAAAAAAATACGGGAAGGGTACTGGTTGTGTTTGGAATATTTGGGCAACAGCATCTGTGGCAAGCAAGTTTTTCTTGGAATCAAAATGTGGACAGGAAAGGATATTTATATACATATATGTGTGTGTGTGTGTGCGGGGCATTGACTTCAGAGCCCTGTCTGCAAGCAAGGAGGACTCTTGTGTGATGGGATTGGAGATGATAGCAACACCAACCATCCATCCATCCTTACATTAATTACGAAATCATGAATCCCATATGCCCGACTTTACCGTTCAGGGCATAGTTTTTAAACCCGGTCTGGTGGCTGGCCCGGTTCAAGGTCCGGGTTCCGGATTTTGACCGGGTCACCGGGTTTTGACCGGGTCGAACGGGTCGGCCGGGTCAATTTCTATTTTTAAAAAAATTCAAAACGACATCGTTTTAATAAAAAATAAATAAAAGTCAACGGGTTACCACCGGGTTTTGTCGGGTCGTCCGGGTTTCTGGGTCAACCCGCCGGGGCGGTCGGGC
>NW_011499969.1:332831-357816 GCF_000495115.2 Populus euphratica | reverse complement strand
CCAGGTGGCTGGGTCAACCCGCCGGGTCGGCCGGGTCGGCCGGGTCACGTTGGGTCATGGCTTACCTTATTTTTTCATCAACCCGGCCCGGTTCTAGCCCCGGGTCGGCCGGGTCCCGGGTCAACCCGCCGGGCCGGGCCGAGTTTTAAAACTATGGTTCAGGGTTTTTTTTATATGGTTATTAAACCTAATTTACTTTACTAATAAACTTAAATTATCTAGATATATAAAAATTAGTTTGAAATTGACTTGTAGATCAATAAATGATATTGTTAAAATCTATTTTTTAAATTAAAACAATATTATTTATCTTTTTAAATTATTTTTATTTAATTGATTGATTAGAATTAACTTGTTTGATCAATTTTAGACTGGATTCTTTTCAATCTAGTTTAACAATTATAATTTTCACTTGGCATGCGATGAAGCTACTATCTCCACTTGATTGGTTCGTTCCTTTTAATTATCTCTTTATTTTAATTAATTAAAAATATATTTATTTTTATAATTGAGATTGAAATTGAGAAGGTATGGAACTCAATTATCAACAAAACTTAATCATAAAAATTAATTTTTTTATTTTTTTTGGTTGGTTCCATGCATAAACTTCATCCTCAATTATAAAAACAAACATGCTCGAAAGTAGTTGCCAAGTAAATATTATATAACCAACAAATACTTTGCAAATTTGTATAATTCACTTCCAATTCATTATTTGCAATGCAATTTTTATTTTTTATCTTTTTAAATCCTAGGCTATTTCTACTCTAGTTATTGAAACAATGTACAATATTTAATTATCATAGAGGACAGCATTCAAAGATGGCCAAGGTTTTTGCATGGTGAAGAGAGATGGATAAAGTATTGGGTTAAGCCGAACAAAGATCACTGAATTCTCTTCACTTTTTCTGTTTAATATGTACTATTTTGATTAATTAGAAGAGATTAGGGACTCTATGTGTTTTTTCCCTCCTTTTTCTTGTTGATTTCTTTTTCTTTTTTTCTCCCCTGACCAAACACAGCACTGTTAAGTGTTAAGTTTGAACCATCAATGATTGGCCTTCATCACGCTTCAATGCATTAAGGTCAAGAAGTTCTTTCAATAGCAGTTGATTGTAAGAATCCCCCTGTGGGATACATATTAGCTAGGGTTTCATTGTACAACCACTAACATTTTATGCAAAGATAAGATTAGTCACCTATATTGAAAAGAAAGAAGGAAGTTGAGCCACCATTTGAGACAAGATGGAGAGTGAGCTGATACATTTTAACTAATTCCTTTTCTCGCCACGCCGAAATATGAAGTTCTTAATTAGCCATAATAATCCCATTAGTCACTTTCCTAATTATCCTCTCATGATAACCAGAATCTCATCTTCTTATTGCTTGATTTTGTGGATCGATGAATCTATTCGGTTTCAAGAACTGGTGTAAACGAGCAAAAACAATGAACCAATTCTGGGTTTCTTTTTTTTTTTTTTCCATCGAATCAAGTTTTCAAAATGTTGTTCGCTCCCCCATTAACAAAAGTTTCTTAATTATAGCTGACAAAAATATGGAAAAGAAAAGAGAAAAATAAAAGGAGAATCAAGTTCTCAGTGCTTATTATATACTATATCTCAAGGAAGATCATAGGCAAAATATATATATATATAGATGAGAAAAGATGGGGGACCGAAACTCCATTACATGCCACTGCTGCTCAAAAAGGGATCACATTCTTTCAAGCTAAAATCATTATGTCTGGTTTGTGGAGCTCCTAACAAACTGCATTTACACTAATTAGCTTAAAGTTTCTGCAAAAAATATCTTGATTAAACCACAAGCAATAGAAGCCTGCGAAAGGTGGCTGATTCAACAGTACTAAGTTCATCGATAATATTATAATTATCACCCCTATAGATGAAATGGACAGAAAATTCATTGTACCGTGTAAGTTGATTTATCCAAAGTGAACACAAATCTCAATGAAATAAGAATAAAATTATGAACCTCACGTATATAGTACTACTACTTATCCGAAAACCTCAAACCCCACCCCTTCTCTGCAAAAGGAGAAGGAGAGAGAGGGTGTGCAAATCTCAAGTGGATAATGGAGTATCCTCAAGTAGGTCCAGTGGATAAATATGAAGGTGAAGAGTGACAGAATAATTTTATATTATTAAGTGATCTTTCACCATATATATTGGATTGCATTTAGGTTATTATTGCATGAGAATGACCGACTGGCTTTCCCATTCTGCCTGTAGATGATGTTTCAGAGTCAATTACAAGTTCATGAATGCGCTTTTTTGCTTGGTAGGGAACTAGAATTTCCCTTGTCATTTCTGTAGTTGCAATGGAAGTTGCAATCGGGACGTTTGGTTTGTACATCTCTCTCAAACGTTTTTTCCTTCTTTTGCCTCCTTTGTATAATTGCTTTCTTTGCACTGGCCATGCATTAATGGCTAAACCTTCCACCAAAAGTTCCTTTGCCACTAACATCATAATGAAAAGTTTGGATTTAACTAATATCTTTAGTTATTTTTTTATTACCAGAAATAACCACAAGTGGTTAGTCTTAAATTAAGAACATATATACACTGCTCTTAGTATGTTAGTATTATTTTTATTGATAGCTCACGGATGGAAATACTCCATTAGTTTTAAAATTCTTGTCGGTAATTTTTGGTATATTGATAATAAAATTACCAATGAATTTACTGATTGTAAAAACAATAAAAAAAAATAATAAATAATAATACTGAAGAATCGAGCTACTAGAAAAACAAAATCAACTCAAATAAATTTGCAACAAATAAATAACATAAAAATACCGATGGATTTACTAACTGCAAAAGCAAGCAAAAAAAATTAAAACTAAATAATAATAATGAAGAACCGAGTTGCTTGAAAAAAAAAAAGAAGAAAATCAACTCAAACAAATTTGCAACAAATAAATAACACAAAAAATAAACAACATTAACAAATAAATAAATCAACTAAAAACAATTTCCACTTAACCTAGGAAACCTATTCCAGACCCATAATCCATTAACAAATAAATTCATTTAATTTAAAATGAACATAAAATTAACTAATAATAATTAAAATCAATCCTATATATTTAATTGAAATTGAACAATAAAATTGAAAAATAAAATCTATGTAAAATCCAACAAAATTGTTCCTACGACAACATTCATACAATTATTAAGAACAAAAAAATATTAAGAAAATAAATATAATGAAAAAAACACAAAAAAAAAGTAAAAAGAAAAATCTTATTGTAGTTTCGTTGTGTGTGAAATTGAGAAGAAAAAAAACTAAATTCATAAAGTATATCAATTAAAACAAATCAGAGAAGATAAAAAAAGAAGAGAGGAGAAGATATACCTACACGTGGAGGAGAAGAGAAGAGAATGAGTTGAGGAGAAAAAAGAAAGAAAGAGAGAGACATTGATGTTTTTTATAGAAGAAGAAAAAGAAGAAGAAGAACAAGAATAAGAAGAAGAAAACGAGGCGTGTCTGTTATGAAATTAGCCAATCTAATCTTTTAATTGAGCATTTTTACTTATGGTTTTATCGATGAATAATTAAATATTAATATTTATAATCATTCTGTTGGTGATTTCGTCTGTAATATTTAATTTAAAATTTTAATTTAATAGTTTTTTTTTCAGAAATGCCCTAAATATCGTTGACAACTTTTTAGTCAATCGGTGATTCCGTTTATAATATTTAATTTAAATTTTTAATTTAATTAAAAATTCTTATAAACCCCTTAAATATTACTAACAACTTATCAGTACATTAATGATTCTGCTTGTAATATTTAATTTAAATTTTTAACTTAATAAAAAAATCTCATAAACCCCCCAAATATCATCAATGATTTTTCAGTCAATTGGTAATTCCATCTGTAAAGAATAATAAGTAACAATGCAATTGAGAAGTGAATAGTTTTATAGCTCTTGAGAAAATACCGATGAACTTAATCCGTCGGTAATACCTTTTGTATTTAACATAATAAAAAATATTAGGGAAAATAGAACAATTCCAATGCTCTTTAGAATATATCGTTAGACTTATTCTATTGATGTATCTGATAGTATTTTACAATTTGAATGCTCTCTTAAATATTAATGGATGAATTTTACCGATGGATTAATACCGTCGGTAATGGCTATACAAATATTATGTCATTATATATTTTGATTTATTCTTTCTCTTGGTACATACAAATAAAATATTTTCATTAGTATTTAGTGATGGATATACCAATAAAATATTTTGTTAATAAAATTTATTGTAATCTATAAACATAAATATTACATCAATATTTATATTTATATTTGTCATGATTCATGATTTTCCACCCGTTGGTCAACTATAATCGAGGAGAGTTTAAGAACTTAAATCTCCATGTTAAGTATATATAAATGTGTAGCTATACACACATAAACACATCAAGGGTCGATCGATCCTTTTGAATGTATAGCATTAAATTAAATTTCCATGGTATGCTAACCTTTATACGTGTTTGATGTCCATTGATTAGTTGATTGCAGAGCATAAACTCAGACTAATAAAATATTTAGTACAGTAATAAAAAAAATATAATAATTAATAACAACAGTGTTTCTTTCGCCGGCTTGACTAATTTCTAAAACAATGTTAATATTGGTTGGCTTTTGGTGCTTCTTATGTAGCGAATGGAGACAATTTTGTTAAGAATCATAATTAAACTTTGCTTACTTCGTAGGGTCCGCTAAACCATAGTCTTATGGTGCACTGCATGCCACCATCATTACAGACGTTCCTTAATTGCTAGTGTCGTGTTGGGTACATCTTTGATCCAAGAAACCAGCTCACCATGAAGTTTATGACACATTAAATAATATACTCTATAGTCTCATACCCAAAAGTGTATTTTATAGTCCTATTTTACATGTTTCCTTCTCTCTTTTTTTTCTAAAAAAATAAATCGTTGGATCAACTCATACCCATACGTACCAACTAAAGGTTTTATATATGTATATATATAAAGAAAAATTCAATCCTCGGAACTAAAGGTTTTATATATGGACATAATTAATCTCTCACATCTTAATTAACCATTAAACCAACCTCTCATATCGCCTATTTTTGTTTTTTCCAGGTTCAGCGATTCCAGCCTCGCCTAACGTGGCCTAGAGTTTGGTATTTTAGATTCACGTGAGGTCGGCTGCTTAGTGGCATGGCAGGCATAAAAAATACGCCAGGATAGAGTGATTAATGAATGTGTAAACAATAAGCATGAGAGTTAATGCCTTAATGGTAAGCATCCAAACCTGGGTAATTCAGATAAAGATGGTTTCGAGTCCTGAGAAAAAAAAAAAAAAAGGTAAAAAGTATACGAGTACGAAACATTATTCTTGTCGAAATGTCCCTTAAAAAGAATATATAAATAGTCTAGACCGAACTAGGGTTTTTTTTCTAATGTTCTGGTTACATACTAGCTAGAATTAATTAATATTAAGTCACAATGGCATCTTACAATCAAATAAAAACAAGGCTTGGATATCTGTTCTTCAGTTATAACAACAAATAAATAAAGAATATAAAACTGAATTTCCTTCTTTAGAAAAATACAAGGATACTGGGCCAGTATTACTGGCACGGGAAAGTCGGTATATAATATTTAGTAAAGCAGGAAAACCTCGGAGAAGTTTCGAGGAAGGTGAAGGTTTTGGTTGGATCTAAATTCGAAAGCATAATATGGTCGAAAAGCTTGACTTTGTGTTCTTAATTTGTTCTTGGCTTTAATTTTTAAAGGAGAAACGGAAGGCAGAGTCTTGTCGATGGTACTTCGTATAAGGTGGCTGTTTTAAGTCAAGGCTGCATGGTCCTACCCTCTCAGGCGTTGCCCTCAACAATATATAATCATAAAAATGATCCTTCAATCAACATACTCTTGGGATATAAATTGACAAATAGACTTAATTAATAGACAAATAAAATCTCATGTAAAATATTGGAGGCTAGATGGAAGCTTAAAGTTAACTAAAACTTTAATTAACTTATATTTCAATCCAAGAACACCTCAATATATTTGAATCTATCTAATAATTATAGGCACCTTATAATGAACTCATAATGTGTAACTTCGTGGTAATGGAGTTGAGATTGTGGACATCATCAGAACGATGCTTTTGATTTTGTTTTAAATATTCGTATTGGCTATTCAAAGTGGATATTTCAACGTTATTTGGAGGGCACTGGCCTCTGAGATTCATGGCCATGTATAGGCTTTTTACAAGGAAAAGAGAGTGAAAGAAACAAAATTTCTCACAATTTTGAGGAAATAGAAGGGCATGTCATAGTTTTAAGGGAAAAGGATGTATCACCCCGTTTTTTATTCAGCCACAAAACAAAAAAAAACTTTTCAATTGTACCTCCATCTATTTGAAATTAACCCAATTGGCCCTCGTATTAAAGCTTCTACCTTTAGATTAGTAAAACTTGAGGATCTCTTTTACTTAAAACAACATTATTTATAAATTTTAATTAAAAAAATAATAAAATCTCATGAAAAAAAACTATATTTAATTTAAAACAATAAGATAAATACAAACTTCACAACCCTGAAATCAAAACATTATTAGGTTATGGGTTCAAAATCTATCTTCTGTAATAAAGGCTCCAGCTCGAGTTAGGTTATGGGTTCAAAATCTATCTTCTGTAATAAAGGCTCGAGCTCGAGCCTTGGGGTCTCACCACTAGAGTTCATCTTATTCATGATTAGAACTCGGTTTGGGTTTTATGGGTTTCATAATTTAGAATCCGTCACCCAAGTGAGGACTCGAGGTTGGCCTAACATTCCACTTCAAGCCCAAACACTCATAGTGTCATTACTTGAGTTGGGTTCAGGATAATCATACTCAAACCCAACTCTATTATAGTACCTCAGAGATCAAGTTACCATGCTCTAATTATTTATTGATAGAATTTATTTGTATTATTTTTTATATATAATTAATATTAAATATTTAATTTTAATATGATCTATTCACCATTATGAGATTTATAGAATAATATTAATACATGTTTACGCTATAACATGACTCACTTGTCCATATTAAAGATTATTATCTCACATGATTACCTCTAAAATAGATTAATCTCTATAGAAAACGTCTATCTCGATCTTATATGGAATAATGTCATTTGAGAATCTATATTATATATAGTGTGTCCTCAACATACGTAATATGATAATAAAAAATTTAAAATCTGTATAGCAAGTTTTAAGTTTGAGTTATGACATGTACTTTTTATAAAAACTTAAAATAACTGAGATTTTATTTATTCACTTGTAACTACAAAATATACTTTTGAAAGGTAGGTTTCTTGGAATAAAAAAAATTATGCACAGTGCTTGTATTAGTAAAAATTGCTTTAACCAATCCAGCTGCGAAGAGATTGTTAGATGACATCAGCTTCACCTTCTAAATTATCACGAAAAACCACCACAACATTTCTAACCAACAATGGAGAGTGACATAATTTCAAGTAGATTGCTTAAACCATCATTAATTTCCAGCTTAATTTATTATTATTTTTTCCCCGAAAGAAGGAACGTTTGAGATAATCCTTTCCTTTTCCATGCCCCACTTTATTCTTTTCAAGATTTGAGGTCGACATTTCATAATAGAAATTTGAAATCTCAACTGTTAGATTGTTTTTGAATATGCATTTAATTCTTTGAAATAAGAGTTGTTGTTTTGTGTACCAGAGAAGAGTTTTCCTCTCTCACTCTTTCTTTCCTGTTCTTGACAATTTTTATTTGTCTGTAGTTGTTCTTTGGTTTTTTCTCCATAATTATATTTCTTAGTTTATTAATTGGAAGAAACTATCATTGCCCAGATGCCACTATTATTGATTGCTTAAAGTGACTGATAGGAGATCTAGCCACAGCTTGGAGCACAAACTTGACTTTTTATGCATGCTCAGCTGAGGTTGAATTAATTTTTTTAGTGTAAAAAAATATTTACAGGTTGTTAATCACGATTCATGATTTTAAAATATAATACATATTATAATATATATTTTTTAAATATTAAAATAAAAATATATTAGATATATTTTTTTAAATATTAAAACAACAACACATTAGATCAACCTGAGTTAACCTGAATGACCTGTGCTATGCTATTGTAATAATCCTATAGAAAACAAATCAAATTAAATTTTGAAAACCAATTTCTAACTAATTTAATATTAAATGATGAAATAAAAAATTAACTAAAAAAACATAAAAATTCATTTCCAACAAATTCAATATTGAATGTTAAAATTGAGAAAAAAAACTAAATCCATGAGACCAATATAAACTCCATAAAAAATAAATTATAAAAATTATGAAGTCTGATTTCCAAACAACTTGATATTAAATGATAAATTAAAAAAAAAACTAAAAAAATAGAAGAAGATAGAGTTGTTGGAGGTTGGTGAAATTCAAAAAAAATATTCAACTAAAAAAGAAGCTATAAAAAACCGAGTTAATGCAGGTTAATCTATTAAACCCATGATTTAGATCATGATATTAATATAAACTCATAAAAAAACAAATAAAAAAAACTTTCAAAACTCAATTAAAAAACAATCAATTAAAAAAACTAAAAAAAATGAATGGAATCAAACTGTATCAATTAATCAAACTCGAGACCTAAATATAGGATTAGGATAACTCTATAAAATATAAATTGAAATTACAAAGTTCAATTTCTTACTAATCTAGTATTAAAGGATGAAATAAAAAAAATGAATCAATTAGAAAAAAGTAGCAAAAAAATAATCTTAAATCAATTTGGGCTAATCTATTAAATCCTTAACCCGTATTATGAGATTATAATAAATTTATAAAAAATAAATAAAAAGAATTATAAAGCCTCACTTTCAATAAAATAACATTGAAGATTAAAATAAAAAAATAAATAAATTCATGAGCTAAATATATAATCTAACAAAAAATAAATAATAAAATATAATTTTTAAAATAATTTAATATTAAAAAACTAATAAAAATTGAGTTATTAAATAATGAATTAAAAGAAAAGATTAAAAAAATATAATATTATTTTAATAAATAATATTTTATGAGATAACTAAAGTGATTAGCCATTAATGTTTTGTTAATTAAAATAATAAGTTAATGATTGCATTTGTTAATGTCAAGATGCCATTGAAAGCGGAAAACTACATTGGAGGTTGTGTCATGAAGAAAATAAAGTTCTATGTACCATAGTTGTTGAGAATTTTAGTACTTTTTTTAATTATTTTTGGAATTACATTAATCAAGCAATGCATTGAGATACACTCCAAACCGCACAAAGTCAAAAAGTTTCCACCCCAATTGTTTTTTAATACATCATGCTTTGGCAGTTCCTTTCCAAACAATAACTTGAGTTTATACTTCAAAAATCCAATCTTTTTTGCTCCCTCCCGCTTTGAAACTCTATGTAATGGAAGAAAGCTTGGAATCTTATGATCTAAGCAAAAAATTTGATCAACGATGACGCCGAGAAAGCTTTGGATCTGAGTTTAACAAGTCTCGTAGAATTGCAGAAGGTGGATTTATGTACCTTAAGACTAAGATAAAAACACAACCGAGTTGTAAAAGTTTGTAGTTTATTCAGTAAAGTCTTCTAAACATCCGTAAAAACTAGAAAACAATCAATCATGAAAAATAATAAGGATAAAATTCAAAACTAAGAAGGAAAAATTCTAAAATATGGCTTCAGTTTCAAAGACAATTTTAAGGGCTTTTGGAGTGTAATTTGGCCAATCTGAGCAGCAAACAAGCTTAGTGTAAAACTAAAATGGACAAAAATCTCAATTTTCTATGAGAAACTCACCTTTAAAATTTAAATCTAGTACAATAGTCAAATAGAAAATTATAATTATTTTAAATTAGATGCCCTCTTTGGATAGCTTCTTAGACCATTTATATTTTTCAATCTGAGCCGTAAACTTTTAGGCTAATTGTTCCACATCAAATATGCAACTTAAATATACTTTTAATTGGACAATTATAGGCTAATTGGTAGGAATAAACATGCTAATTATTCAATTATTAATATTATTTTACAATAAATCTAATTCATCCCCAAGCCAGTGCACTTGTGAGTTTAAGTTCGAAACCCACTTTGCATATGATCTCTCCTCTCTAAATGCTGGAGTGCACTTTAAGCCAGCGCACTTGTGAGTTTAAGTTCGAAGCTCACTTTGCATATGATCTCTCCTCTCTGAATGCTTGAGTGCACTTTAAACTCAATTTTAATTTTTCAACAATCCACTTTATAAATACTAGTATTTTTTCTTTTTAATATGGAATAAGGTTTTTTAGAGGGTTTTGAGTTTTATCAAAACATACTAATCAAAGGTTTTTTTAGATTAATTTCTCATTCTTTCATAATTTATTTTAACCATGTTAATGTCTTATGTTAATGAGCATAGTTTGAGATCAATTTCTCATTCAACAATAAGTAATTGATGATCGTTCATGGATGTATTGAGATTTACCTGAAGAATTGTGTAAGATGGATTGTTGCAATGAGGTCCAATGTTTTATTAATTACTCACCATTTAATCCAAGAAATATTAATAGAGACGATATTAGATGTCCATGTAAGATGTATAAAAATAAAAAGTTTCTTAACCTAAATGTTGTAACGATGCGTCTTTTAAAAAAAAAAAAGATTTACAGAGAGATATTTGTGTTAGTTTGCATATGAATAACCATATGTTCCACATAAGACTATGTTATAAAGGATAGTTAGTTTAACTTATATTTCTAGCAATGTGCATGAAGTTGTAGATGACAATAATAATTCTTATAGGAATATAGTTATATATGCAATAAGAATGAATCAAGATTATGCCGATCAATGTCCAATTGTAGATGAAGATTCCAATGCAAATGCGATCAATTTTTAAAACTTTTAAAAGAATCTCACGAACCATTATGAGATGGGTACATAAATCATAGTAAATTATTGATCGTGCATAGGTATTCACTATCAAGTCAAGTCAGGTTATTGGTTGAGTAGGGTCGATTACAATAGAATTGTTGAATGAGCGAGAAGTATTTTACCTGAAGGGAACATATTGAAAGAGAAATCTTATGATGCTAAATCCATGATGAAACCCCTTAGCATAGGATACCAAAAAATTTACATGAGTCCAAACTTTTGCATGTTGTACTACTTTAAAAATACAGAGTTAACTGAGTGTAAAACATGTAGGCATGCTCGTTATAAACCCATAACTAACAAAGACTGTAAAGGTTATTCATGTCATAAGAAACCGGTATGCATATGATATAGCATCATTCACATGATGCGGTGATGGAGTGGTGGTGTACCCTTTTGATGGTGAAGCTTTGGAATATTTTAATGGGTTGTATCCTCAGTTTTTAGTGGAATTAAGTAATATGTATGTTGGGTTATGTACATACAAATTCAATTCATTTAAGTTATTTACTGCTTTTTATTCTTGTTAAACGATGATACTCACAGTTTACAACTTGCCATTGAGGATGTGTATGTTGTGGTCATCCGAGGCTTTAATATATGATGTATTGAGGAAACAAAGTTTTCATATGAAAACAGCTTTGATGTGGATTGGCAATGATTTTTCTATATATTGAATGGTTTTTGATTAGAGGCCTTCATATTAACAAATGATAGTAAAATGCTTTTTTTTTTTTTTTATTACCATCGGTAGTTCTTTCTATAGGATCACAAGTATAGAAATAACAGAAAAGATTTTTTTTTGTTGGCAGAGTTGAAAGGGATGACACATCGTCATTACCGTTGGATGAAGAATTGTATAATATGATGTCGAAGTACGATGATATTGTGTTTGATTTTTAATTTGGAAGCAGAAGTTTTCTAGTTTTGGTTTGACCCATAATTTCATAAAGCGAAGTATTTTCTTTGAGTTTTCTTATTAGAAGTCCAATCTTCTTTATCATAACATTGATGTTATACACATTGAAAAGAATATGTTTGGAAACGTTTTTAACACGGTTATGGACAAGAAAGAGAAGATGAAAGACATCATTAAGACTAAAATGAATATATCTTTGTTTTTTCATTATAAAAATATGAAGTTGATTTATGATAAGTTACAGGTAGCAAAGCCCAAAGCTAGCATTACCTTAGACAAGAATGCATAGTTACTGGTTTATGAATAACTTAAGAGTTTGCATTTTCTTGATGAATATGCTTCAAACATATTAAGGTTAGTGAATTTAGAGGATTATAGATTGTATTAAATGAAGAGTCATGATTGCTACATGTTTAATCAAACACTTATTCCACTAGCTTATCGAGATTTATTGTTAAAAGGAATATGAGATGCACTTATGAAGATTAATCACTTCTTTAGAGATTATGCTCCAACAAGTTGTAGGCACAACACCTGGAGATGCTTGAAATAAATATCGTCTAAACAATATGCAAAATTAAGATGATATCCTCTCCATCATTCTTTGACTTAATAGATAATTTACCTATACATCTACCGTTTGAGGAAATAGTTAGAGGCTCAATCCAATATAGATGGATGTATCTATTCAAGAGGTTAAAGATTACACATGCATCATGATTAAAAATCTATTTAAAAAAAATTCAAAAAATTCATATAATTTCATGCATGTACTTGTTCAACCTTAAGAAAGAAGTAAAAAACAAGGTATATGTTGAGACTTCAATATGCAAAGCTTATATTGATGAAGAGATCTTGACATTTATCTCATATTATTTTAAGTCTCACTTTAGAACAAGAATCAACTACGTTTCAAGGCATAATGACGGTGGGGAAATGCCTTCAAGTGAAGACTTTTCAATATTCTCTCAGCTTGGATGACTCATACCAAAAAATATTATGAGGTAAAGATATTTAATAGAAATAGAATTCAAACAAATATATAATTATGTGTTATTTAACTATGATAAATTGAAACCTTTTATTCATTAAGTATAATACTCCATATATCATTACTCAAATAATTTATCTTCTATACTATCATAAACTAATAGATTATTGAATTTCTCATTTACAACTTTGTTAATTTTTATTGTTCTAAAACTCATAGATGACTAAATCCTAATTTTTTTGATTATAAGATGAATAATTTTTTACGTGGTTCAAAACACATGAAAGGATTTCAATTATTCTTATCTCTCGGGGTACTTAATCTCATTACACATATCTTGTTAATTGTGATGGATATGTAATTAATATACCAAGTTAATCAATTAGGAGAGAGTGCTAGTGTTACTTTAAATTTACTAAGTATGAGTCTTGAAAGAAAGGTGAAGTGGTGTAACAAGTATTTTATCAATGGACATGTGTTTCATACTAAAGAGTATGATTAAGGTAGAAAGATATATAATAACGGGGTTTGTGTTAAATAATCAACTTCTTATAAGTTTGAAGTTGACTATTATGTGAAGTTAAAAGATATCATTAAATTGCAATATCATAGCCAGTAAAATAGATTTTTTTATTCAAATGCTATTTGTATGATACTATTGATAGAGAAATCCTAGTACATCACCATCATGGTTTGGTCGAAATTAATACAAAGACTAAACTTCACAATGTTGACAATGTCTTTATTTTTTCTCAAATAATACCAACAAGTTTATTACATATACACTCCTTTCTTTAGAAAGGATCGTTCACGAGTTGATTAATTATCAGTAGTGAAAACCAAACCCAGGGGTCGTATTCATGTTGTTCAGGATGACAAAGATGAATTAATAGTAATAAATGTTATCCTTCAACTTGATGAGCTAGTTAATTCGTATTGAGTTGCTTTGTTTAATAACTTAGAAGAAAATTTAAATTTTCATATCATCAAGAATACTTTAGTTGATTTTGACATTAAGGAGTTGAATGATGTTATGAGAATCAGTGGATATACAGAAATCAATAAAGAAAATGATAGTGACAAAATTAACATAGAAATTCAAGAAGAAGAAGAAGAACACAATTCTAATTAATTTACATAACACGAATATTTAATGCTATAAATTATAATGTAATATTTTTGGAAGAAATGAACTTTAATGCAACGACAATGACATTAATTTGTTATTAGATTACAAGAAAACATTAATTTTATCTTTTTTTAATATTCTACACAGAATTGATGTTATTGTGTTGTGTGTACTGTTGTAATTTTAAGTATTTGTAGGTTGGATAGATAAAGAATACAAATTTAATCTTGCAATAGAAATTGTTATACATAGATGGAAATACTGATGGACTACAAAATACCAATAGATACACCGATGAATTAAGTTCATTGGTGTATTCCAAATAGCATTAGAGCTTTTTACCTCTTAATTGTACTATTTATTGTGTTCAATGCAGAGGGTATCACCAATGAATTAAGCCCATTAGTATATTCTAGAGAGTTTTGAGACTGTTCTCTTTTCCTAGTCACTTATCATTGTGCTCAATATATAAGGTATTATCGATGTATTAAGTTCATCAGTATATTCCAGAAAGTATTGAGACTGTTTCCTCCTCCTAGTCACTGGTCATTGTGTTCAATATAGATGGTATCATCAATAAAACTTTTCAGTATATTTTAAAGAGTTTTGAAACTTTTCATTTGAAAATTACACTATTCATTACATACGGTATCATCGAAAAAAATAAAATATTAATTTTTAATTTTTTGACATAAAAGACATTGGTAATATTTAGTGTGTTTCTGGACAATTTTAATTAAATTAAGAATTTTAATTATATTTTATAGATGAAGGCATTGTTAAAAAAATAAAATATTAATTTAAAAAAATACAATTAAATCTAAAAATTATGTAGTGCAAAGAAAATATAATTAAATAAAACCATCTGATAATATATATATATATAAGCAGCCATGAATCGAGCCCACAAATGAAGCTCAAGATCATCTTAATTTTGAAAGATCACATGGAATATTCTGATATCTCGGTTTTGATCAATAGCAGGCATCCATGCTCAGACGATGCGAAAATTAAGAACAACGACTCTTTAACAGTGAAGAAAGAAGATTTATGCTGTGTGTAAAATGACAGAAGTCCAACAATGCAACTACAGTTGCCTATAGTCAGGGGTGAAGCTGTACGTTGTGCTGATTATAAATGTATGGTGTTGGACTGTGTTCCTAATTTGGGGACAATGGAAATGGCGAGGGAGGATAGGGGGGCCACCGCCACTGCCACCGCCACTGCCACTGCCATGATTGATGGTTCATGAACTTCTTCAGAGAGACAGAGAGTGCTGACACTTTGTTTCTGTCTTTCTTTATTTTATTTTGTTTTTCTTTTGTGTTTGTTTTGAAATAACAACTAAACCATTTACATCTCTTTCAATTCTTCTTTCCTGTGCATACACTACCGAAATTGAAATCTTCTTCATTACAACCAAATTCTACTACCGAAATTGTGTTTATATAATTTTCAGTGGCTTTTGATATAAATATCATTAAATTTAATATTAATATAATACAAATATAAGTGTTTTCCTTTTTCTATATTCATGTTCATAATTTAACTGGTTTTGTTTTTTATTTTTTCCCTTTATTATTGAGGTTTTTTTATTTTTTTTAATATAATATGGGTCAGCTCAAATTATGTTTTTTTAACGTTTTTTTTTAGCATTTTTTTGACATTGAAAGATCTTTTATCCGGTCCACAGGGGAACGTGGGTTACAATTCTAATGTAAATTATTTCACATGTGTTAACCACTGTCATAAAACCTACTTTAGCATGGTAGGTCAACTTAACAAATTAAAACCAGACTTGAGTCACATCCAAATAGCTAAAAAAAAAGGTTTCAAAATAAATAAATAGTGCAAAATTGTGCATCAAATAAATAGTTTTCTCATATGAGATTTTTTACACTAATTTATTATGATGAGATTTTGTGAGGGAAACATACCAAGATATATATTATTTCTCAATTATATAAATTTATATAAAGATCAATCAATCCTAACCTTTTATTCCTATTCTCTAGTATATTCTTTTACCATTTAATTTCGTTAAAATTGATAATCAATTATGCAATCATAACTCATTTTAACATAAATTGATGAAAATGCCTTTTTAATATATATAAATAAATTAATACATATAAATTTTTTATTTTTTGTTAGTATAATATATATACACACATTGACAAAAAAAAATAAATAAAAAACTCACGTATACCAATATATTTATATTTTGATGTAAGGACTTATGTTGTTTACATCAATAAGGAGATGTTGCTTCCCAAATGTTTGCACTTTCTTTACATGTCATTGGCTAATATAATTAATATGCGTTATCAACAAATTGTCATAACTTTTACCTTACTGATTGATATCATGTAACTCATTAATAAAATCAATATAATTCAAGGTATCTTGATACAATTCTTATCATACTATTAAAGTAATACAACTCAATAATTACAAAGTAGTGTTTTAAGACCACTAATCTCCATATATAATTGTTTTGAATGTAAATTAGAGATGCAAGTCACATCCTTATGTTCATATAACCAATTAAAATATAAAATTCATATATTACAAAATAACTTAATTTGAAAAAAAAACAATATAAAAATAAATAAGATGGATGTCTTAACTTACATCAAGTGAAGCTTCTATGAATCTAACTTGTTGTATTAAAATGATTGCATATGTGTTGGATTTTTAAGAAACCTTCTAAGCCCACGCTATCTAATATGACTATCCACATATCTATTACAATTTTACAAGCGATGTATTTTATGTGTTAATGAAAATTTCATTAAGAATTTGTATCACCGAGCCCTTGCTAAGAGTGATGTCCCTATATTTATGTATATTATCTATCCTCTCAAACCTTTTGACAACTAATATGTTAATGTTACAACCATAACTATGTGCTTTTACATGCAAATTATTAATGAATATTTTTAAATGTATTGCTATTATTTAATGATATTGGATAAATAAAAATATTTAAAATAACTATACTTGTAAAAGTAGTAAAGTAGTGAATAACTCCTAACTTATTTTGAGCTAGACATGAATCCATGGTATGGTTGGCAATAAAGACAGACAAGCACTATCAAACCTTAACTGTATCCTGGAATTCACTCAAAATCTTTTAGGTGTAGTAAAAAACATGACTCACACTACAATGTCAATCAAATATATGAATAATATGTTGCCAACAAATGTGCATCAAGTATACTCTAGTATATCTAATCAACATCTCATCCATTGTATCATTTAGAGGTGGGCCCATAAAATTCTCTTCTAGCCATTTAAGCTTGTTGTGATTTTTTTTTTTAATAATGACATCAATAGATATTAGTCATGATAGATTTCAATATACCTCATACTTGTTATATACTTTTCTAGTGATCATATGAGCATCATTTATGGGCAACCCAAGTAATAGAGCAATATCTTAAGGTGTAAGTATTGTTTTCTTAACATATATTTAAAATAAGCAGGTTTCACACCTTTATTTCTTAACCAACCTGTTAAGTAATCCATGATCAATCTTGATATGTTGGAGGTAAATGATCCCTTAAAAATCAGCATCCACAATGAAAGAAAGAATATGAGGATGTTGAGTCATCAATTTATGATGATGATAATTTTTTATTGCCTAAAAATCAATAAAAATACATAAATATGAGTTATATATAACATTCATAAGTAGACTTACACATGCAATCCAAAGTTAGTCTTACAAGTGTAAAACTGAACTAAATCAAACTATCCATGAGAGTTATAACAAAACTGCTTTTTAGATAATTGTTTTGATGATAGACTCCATTAGTAGAACCTATAACACCACCTTTTTTACGTACCATGACTTATAATATACCTATATGATATATTTGTTCAACAACAAGTTGTTAGCATTTCAACAACAAGTTGTTAGCATTTCAACAACAAAAAAAATATAAAACAATAATGATAATGTAAAACAATAATAAAAAATATGAATATAAATCAAAGAAAAATATTAACACATGTTTTCCAATCCACCAAGTTAGTTCAACTTCTAGCTATTCTTTTATTTATCAAACCTTCTCAATTAGAGCAATATACTAGGTTTAAAAATTTTTATTTTGATGATTCATAACATATAACAATCAAGGTTGTTTTCAAATTCTGATCTTTGAAGTTTTAAAATGATATGAATAATAATAAAATCTAACCAGCTTGAGCCATATCTCTGCCATGAAATTCTTAATTATAATATGTATATAAGATAATATACATAGTCTGGTATAACTAACTACAACATATTGATAAATACAATCTAAGAACCATATCTAAATCTAATTTGTCCAGTCTTCGATTAAAAAAAAAACTAAGAGAAAATATCTTATTATTAGCATTAAACCAAGTGGAACAAAAAACTTTCCATTAAGTTTCTCATGTAAATAAGTACCATTAATATTTATCAATGAACAATAAAGCCTCGATGTCTTAATCACAACTTTAAATAAAAAAAATCCCTTAAGTATTATGCTACCCATACCTTTAATATTAGACATTAAACTTATATTATTTTTGTCTTGCTTTCTACAATGTTCACATATATGTCAACACTCATAACTAAAAAAAAAAATTATAATAAACTTTGAATCAAGTTGACAATGGTCTTACATGACCAATATATATATATATATATGGTTGTATCAGTTTTGAGATATCAAATAAATTAGAAAGCTTTGAGATCTTAAATAAATTAGAATTCTTAAGATGCCTCTCATATGTAAATATTATTGGGATTCTAGAATATATATGCATTATAACTACACATAAATTATAATTGAACATTGTATAGTGCATTATAATGAATGCACTATATATCACACTTCATTGTGTTAATTAATTCAAACTTATTTAGGTCTCGTGAATTGGTTTATTGGTTAACCAAACTCTTTTTCAGGTAACCAAACTAAACCTAGAGTAACATTACCTTGAACCTCCTCATCACTTTGTTCAAAGTCATTATTAGTTCATGCACTGTCAAACATACTTGAATCTTTTATTTTTATAATTTCAATAATCAATTTTATGTTTACTACACCATTTAGTATCCTAAATAATATTCTATTTTTATAATTTTAAGACTCATTATTAGGTTTACTACACCACTAACTATCCTAAATAGACCAACAAACTATGATGCTTGTATAGTCATTTGAGTATAATTTGAATCCAAGTATACTTGATACTTGATACTAAAAGAGGAGTATACATGTTGAGGTATACTGTTTAAGAAGAGTTCTAAATCTCTTAATCTATATTCGGTAGCCAACCCAACTATAAACTTTAAGTTGACATTACAAAAATGGCATAACAACATAATGAATTGGATATTTTGTAACTTGTATTCTTCAAGTAATATCAACTTTGATTTCATTATAATTTAGTAATATGAACTTTAATTTCATTACAATTCCAACAAATATCTTCATATATGACTTCTTTTAATTCTACTAGTGAAATGTCTAATATATCACTAAGAATAACAATACTTCTTCCAATATAAATGACAAGCATCAACAATTGCACCACCATAATAATATGTTATATTAGATGACAAATTCTATAAAATCACAAAATCCAATGTTGTCATATAACAATCTAAAACAATAATTTACATATCTATTTTATAACCATTTAAACCATACTGATCTCTATTACTAACAAATTCTCTCCATTTTTTTTAAATACATAATTTATTTTTTTTCTAACAATTCTCATAAATTCTCCTAAAATTTATCAATTGCAAAAACAAATTACACAATTCACATAACACCTAATATACAAAATAACTAAATTTGAAAAAATTCATTAATTATAAAAAATAAATTCTTCCAAAATTAAAACTTATTAATTCTCACAAACTCTCAACAAACCTTATGAATTGTAAAATAGTATACCATTTCATAATTCATAGAAACCCTAATATAAAGAAATTATAAAACTTGACAAAATTCATTAATTAACACAAAATCTCACAAATTCTCTAAAAATTTATCAATTAACTATTTCTCATTAAAATATATAATTTGACAAAATTCATCAATCACCCCAATTCTTTCGAAATTAAACAATTCACACTAATCCTATAAACCTTAATTCATCTATTTTATATCTAGCTTATGTAATTTATCCACCTGATTAATATAATTCATATCTTATTAACATAATTCATACCTAATTGATCTAAATTCAACTAAATCCTAGCATAATAAATTAAATAAACTCTAACATAATCATCAAAGCCCTAATTTATCTAATTTATACCTATTTAATATAATTTACTCATAATTGATTTAAACTCAACGAAACCTAACATACTCACCAAAACCCTCTTCCATCAAATTTATACTTTATTAATATAATTTACTAACATACTCACCAAAACCCTCTTCCATCAAGTTTATACTTAATTAATTTAATTTATTCACTCAATAAATGTAATTTTTACATAATCGATCTAAATTCAACTAAACCCTTACATAACTAAATAAACTTGAACCCTAACATAATCATCAAAGCACAATAAATTTTGCGAAATTAAGAGTGAGATGTGGAGTGTTAACTCGAAATTATCGAGGGGGAGGTAGTGGAAGTCTCACTGGTGATGGATGAAGGAGGAGGGGGCGGTGGAGTGGAAGGAGGTGGAAGGAGGCAAGGGAAACTCACGGTTGAGAGTGAGGGGAAGGGGCTGTTCGGGTGAGGAATTAAAAAGGTGAAAGAGAGAAATGAGGATAAAAAAGGGATTCTGTACGTAGTTTAGATCGATTGGTTGTGCTATTCCTGGTAATCAATTAAATCATGCTATTTTCTAAGTTTTATCATCAGGCTAGCTTGCAAAATCTTTTTTGTTGAGTGCTTTTTTTTTCCTTTAAAAAAAAAAAACACTCTAGATATCAGGCTTCCAAAGTAAATGTAAAATTCGAAATCTTGCAAATCTTGCACGCATGAACAAACAGACTATATGTTTCTTTTTCGTGTTCTAGCGATGTTCTTTGCACAGCGTGTGCACAGCGAGGCAAGTTTAACCTTTCTGGTTTGATCTCAGAAGCAGATCGTGCGAGAAGTACTGCATTAGCAGTTGCCTTCATTACATGTTGAGTAACTTATTCCTCAGTTCCTTGGTTTTGAACGCAATCATAAGTTAATCCTTCGTGTTTGTTAGAACTTTTTGATTTTTCTCCGACAATCTAAATTATCAAGGTGTACGATATTGGGATTTAGATAAAAACCGAAAGATATTCTAAATGAAAATCAAGAACGAAGCTCGTAAAATATTGGGATTTAGATAAAAACCATGAATGAAAGAAGCTTCCTATGGTTCCCTAGTTGTGAAACCCTTGGCAGTATCATTACAGGCAAGGGCTTCCTGTCATCAAGGGGCCCTAGCTAGCAACACCTTTGATCTTGTTCAAGCAAGACAGGAGTATGTTCTGACGTTTCTGAAGAGATTGGCGTTCATCCTGTAGCACGTCAATGGCACCAGGGGAACGAACAAGTCCATGAATTTCTCTTCATTGACAGCAAACAAATCTAGCCCCAAGTTCCGACAGTGTCAATTAGAAACAAAATGAAAAAGAATTACTGTAGTCAACTCATCTAAGGCAAAGACAGTGATAAGAATACAGAGCACTTAAAAAGCACCATGTCACTTAGTGGAAACAATTTGAACCCATATTTATACAGCTTTTCTACATTTTACTTCCATTGGCATGCATCTTAAGTCATTGGTAAAATGCAAGCAATTTCCTGATTCCTAGCACATGATTTTATAGCAAACCTGCCGCATGAGTCAGGTATGTCCTCGCGTATTAGCTTTTGCTCTGCTAGTTATTGACAAGCATTGAAGAAATAGGACAGTAAGAAACCAATTCCTTCAACATTAAATTGATATTTAAGATTTGGTATTCTTTGTTTTTTATGATTATTTTTTTTACTAAGGAAAGTTTTTTAAATTATTTTTTTTCAATATTATATTAATTGAATTTTAAGTTCTTTATTCCAGTTTAAATATAGAATTTTATGAGTTATAAATTTGAGAAATTAACACAAATATAAAAGATCTAGCATAGTTTACTTGTAATTTTTTTTCATTTTATATATTAATATTATATTTTTTTATTCATGTTATTAAATCAGTCAAATTTATTAAATCTAATTGAATTAATAACCCAAGTTTGATTTTTTTTTTTTGAAAACACTTGTATTACCTTGATTATTTTTTTTTTGTGTAGAAAAAAAAAATTGGATTGGTTCGCGGCGTGGGCACCAATCTAGTAATCCTTTCAAAGCAGATAGATTGAGGGAGGCCATAACAAAAAATACCAGTTTAATTTAACATACATGCTTATGCCTAAGCAATTTGGTTTCAGAAACACGAAATAAACTCACCAGGGAGTTTGGAATCCAGTGTTCAAAGTTGATGCCACGCTTAGTTCCACAAGAGCTTAACCTATCCGTGTAAAATGCTGTGCAGCAGATGAGCAGATTTCCAACAATGCTGACCCTGATCATGAACCGCTATCCCTATTTTCAAACAAAAGACTGCCACCATTTCGAACTCTTAAATTTTAAGTGTTCTCTGTATGTCCTTTCATTCTTGACACTCTCTTACTGGTCCAATTTCATTGCAGTTCACGTTCTCCTTCCTAACACCAGCATACATCACATCACATGGCTGGTCTTGAGATGGGGTCTCAGGCACTGTCATTTGGCTCTCTTTAATTAAGAGCTTCTCTATCTTCTGCAAATTTTCCTGTAGTAATTTGGTCTACATGGTTTCATTACGCGATGGTACCCCCACCATCTGACAACTCGTGATAGAATGGACGAGCAGAAACTTGATTGGATTTAAAATAAGATGTTGCACACAAGCCAAAGCCTCCCGAAAGTCATTCTCGTAACAAACCTGAGAATATGGGCTTGTAGCTGAATCAAGGGTGGTGCCGAACTGGTTGCTTGCACTGTTTGGCAAGATCATTTACGAACCTATTATAAACATGCCTCGATGCAGCATGAAAACCAGCATAAACGTCCATTTTTCAATTTTTATTATCATCTGCACAGTTGGAGATGTACTACTAGAAAATTGAAAAAAAGAAAAGAAAAAAGAAATGCGGATGGAAAATATTTCATCATGGTTTAATCGAAGCTGTGATAAAAGAAATTTATTAGTAATTTCCGAAAAAACAATGACGGAATAAAAAAATAATAATAAAAATCCTTTCAGCAATGATGTTAGTTCACGCTTAGCGTACCTCTTGGATAGGAAAGGTTAGGTGTATCGATAACCCATTTATAAGGAATGAGGCCTTCAAAAATAGATACCTATAAAACACATGAGATCACGAAAATTACTATATTATAGTTTCTTTATCATAATTACTATATTTTACAATTATATAAATAAAATCAATACCATTATTGTTTTTTTTTTTTATAAACACATCAATCATTGTTCTTTTTATTTTAATATCTCTTTGTTAACTATTGGTAAACTCTTCTTTTTCATTATTAACTATGTCATCACGCATATAAACTATGCTTTGATTTTTCATATATTCCATAACTCATCTCAATACACTTTTCTATTCACTTCTTTAAAATTTATTGAATTCATTTTAATATTTTCATATCATGTTCTCTTTTTCCACGTCATATTTTATTTATAACACATTTCATCTTATGAGCATATTTAATTCATACTGTTATTTCACTTCACAGTACCCTTAATTCAGGCCACATTTCATTTCTTAATTAACATCATATGCTTTTTATGCCTTCCCAAGCATTTATTCTGTTAATTATTTCATCTCATTATTCATTTATATTATTATTTGCTTGTCAATATCACTTTTAATCTTAATATCTATTATGTCTATTAAAACCCATCCATATAAGTTTTTAAGCTCAATATACTTCCAGCCCATTTCTAGCTTGTACATGCATTTCATTCATTCTTGTATACTTCACGTGCATTTGGCTTTTTTTCAAACACTATCACCACGATCATCATCTTAAGTATTTCTCAAACTCTTTTTCAACTAGAATATTTCTTCTATCAATTAGTGACAAGTTCCAATATTTTTCTTACACAAATACTTCTCGTGTCTATTAATGGTAAATTACAAAAATTCTATTTATAATTTCAATATTTTCCCACTCAATTATTTTTCATGCCTATTTAGTATATTTACATAATAATTATGGCTTATCCATCCATTTCTAGATTTATCCATTCATCCATAAATTTTATTGACACCTTAATCACCTCATTCAATTCATTTTAATATTCGAACGAATACTCTTTCTTTATTATTCATAATCATTAATTCTATTAGAAATCCTTCACTCCTATTTCAGCCTAACAACTCTCATCGTTGTGGCTAAATTAACTTTTACAATACCAGTCACTTATTGATTCCACCATTATTGTCAATTTAATTTTTTATATATCATTTTCCCTAATCTATATATGTATCTTGTCTATCATTTATTTTCTTGCCCTGTAGCAATATTTAGACCATATTCAATTTTAACACTACTCCTCTTTTCTATAGTTGACTTAAATACTTCCTAAACCATAGCCCTCACTTATATAGTGACATGATTAAAAAATTGATGTCTTCTCCCAAGTACAGGAGTGTCGAAGTAATAAATAACTCGGCAAGACCGGGGTCGAATAATAAGGAGGTTAATTGTATAAATTATAAACAATTATAAACAACAACAATAGTAATAACATCAACAATAATAATAGTAGCAATAATAACACTAATAATAATAATAGTAGTAGCAGTAGTAATAGTAGTAGTAGTAATAATAATAATAATAATAATAATAATAATAATAATAATAATAATAAAAGAAGAAGAGGAAGATGATGATGATGAGAACTTTGAGATGAA
>NW_011499969.1:331957-332077 GCF_000495115.2 Populus euphratica | reverse complement strand
GAAATTATGATTTGTCGTGCAGAAGAAGTTAGAGCCACTAAAAAAAATATAGTGATTCATGTATTTGTTTGTCATTTTCTGTACAGATCTCGAGAGTGTTCTAAAAATCATCGGCTGGGG
>NW_011499969.1:327645-329352 GCF_000495115.2 Populus euphratica | reverse complement strand
TGCTCAAAACATTATTAATAACGTCAAAATTGGAACCACTTGAAAACATGAAAGTTGTAGGAAAGTGTCTCAACTTTCTTGTGTAAAAAATACATATCATTTCGACTTCTATAAGTTTATATATGGCCAAAATACTAAACAGTGCTCGGGCTGGAGGACATATTCAAACTTCTTTGTTGTTGTTCCAATTTGAACTTGAAAATGACCTTTTTAGATCTTGGGCTCCATATGAAAGTTGTATGCCTATGTCTTACTATTCCATCCATATAAAGTAGACCTAAATCTGAGATCTACAGCTCTAGATCTCCAGATATGACCCAATTATCGAACAGTGTTCTAGTTTGGATTGCATCAGCATCTCTTTTCTAAGTTTGGCAATCTCTTTGTCCGTTCAATTTCAGTTCTTAAAGTCATCAATCAATCCTTTCATTTATGTGATAGGCCTGCATTTAAAATGAATATTTACCATAAATTAAAGGTATCTTATATTATTAGATACGTTATTATAAAACATGCTTTAGTTAAAGAGTTATTGATACTTCAAGTGCAAAATGATGATATAAAACCTTGATAAAAATACACTTTTACGTATCAATCATATAGCCGATGTAAAATGCACTTGATCAGTAGGCCCCACTCATATGGAAAACTCATAAACATCTGAGTTAAGAGATCCACCATTGGATGATTACAATTTATAACCAATTATCATGGTCAAGTTCTATTTTCAAATCAGTTACCATTGTTATAGTCAAATAAAATTGCATATTGATTACCTCTATTGCCGTTTATTACCTTCTAATGGTTACTTTCATTGTGGTTTATTACAAATCACAAGTAAAATATTATTGCCTTCATGGTCAGTTATAAAACACAAAATATTTTTTAATTGTATGTGTTATACGCGTGCAGTGTCATGGTGATCATCCTTCCAAGTTAGGATAGTTAAGAATGATGTGGGTAGACAAGATAATGAATTCTTGTCCTTTATCAATATAAAAAAAGGAATGAAAGTCGACACCTGGTATTTTGATTACTAGAAACCTTAAATAGTGTTAGAGTTCGAGTTAAGGAACTAATTGCGTAAAAAAAAAATATATTAACACTCTTAGTATGTTTTCATTGAGGTAAGTTGTATTATTTTTTTATTTGCTATGGTTTAATGATGTCCATCTCTACTAACTTACAATGACAGGTTTGCTATAATAAACAAACTCTAGTTTTCTAAGTTAGGAACCCAGTTTGAGAAGGTAAAATCTCCTCAATTACTGTTTAGGCTTTTTTAGGGGTAAAATTAGAATTTTTGCAATTGTGTCATTTCAAATAATATTTTAGATAAAATTTATTGCAAATATTATCCTTATATTTGAAGTGAATGAGTTTCATTATTCACAATAATATTTTGGATATTAACCTCATACAAGTTTTTTATCCTATTAAAGTGAGTAATAAAATTATTATCCCTAATAATATTTTGGATATTAACCCCTTTTAGATTTTTTTATCCTGATATTAAAAGTGAATAATATTTTCTTTTCAAAAATAATTTTTAAATTTATGCCAAAATTGATTAGTACTTAAAAGTGCATTTTTATCATGGTTGTATATCATCATTTTGCACTTGAAGTATCAATAACTCCTTAACCAAAGCATGTTTTATAATAATATATCTAATAATATAAGATACATTTAATTTGTGGTAAATGT
>NW_011499969.1:310137-324086 GCF_000495115.2 Populus euphratica | reverse complement strand
TTTATAATTTGTACAATTAACCTCCCTGTGGTTCGACCCCGGTCTTGCTGAGTTATTTATTACTTCGACACTCCTGCACTTGGGAGAAGACATTAATCTTTTCGTCGTGTCAAAAATCCTTTTGAATTTTACAAACTTGTTGTAAAATCCATACGATACTTTTTTTAAAAAAAAAATGTCGAAGTGTTTTAAATATTCTTGAAAAAATGCCTAAATAAATTTATGATTTTTTGCCAAATGCAAGAAAAAAGAAATATTTATTTATTAATTTTTTAGGCTTTGTTTGATAAAAACCCATTTTTTGTATTAAAACTTACCAAAATAGATCTAAAGGTTGTTCGTCAAATACAACCTTAAAAAAAAAAAGGCAAAACAAATAGGATTTATGACCTTTGACCCATATTTTTTTGACCTGACATGACTAGGTTGACTTCAAATTTATGGTTCGACCATAAACCAAACTAGAAATCTTGGTTTGAGTCGAAAACAAATCAAAAACAAAACCAAAGTACAAAAAAAAAGGATTAAACTTTCCAAAAACATAAAAACTCAAACAAATTGAGTAAAATGAATAAAATGAAGAACAACAAGAAACCAAAACGAAACCTAGTAACATGAAACCCGACAGAGAAAAGATTTGGTTAAAACAAAAGCATATACATGTTGAAAATCATGCAAGGAACAATAATCTAGCATCCAATCACTTTAATTTTCACTTAAAATTCATGATTTTATTGGGTTTCGATTCAAAACTAAAACCCAATGATTAAAATCTATTATAAACATGTTATTAATAAGAATAAACACTAGATTATTTGTTAATCATGTTCAAATAAGTCTTCTAGGCAAAGTGATGGACCAAAATTGATCTAAATCATAGAGCTAAGGTATTGTTCTTTGCAAAAACGCAAAGCAAACTACCTAGAAACCCAACAAAATTAGAAACAAAGCCCCTTTCAAGCCTCTAAAACTGGTATTTTTGGCTTCTACATGCTTTCTTTATCCAACAAGTCATACTAATATACACAAATATATTTGAATCTAAAGTACTAAAAAAACACCTAAACATCAAAATCAAGTTTGAGGTATTAAATTAAAAAAACAACAACTTAAAAATAGCCAATATGTTCTTGCAACATGGGTTCAAACTTGGTTTTCTAAACCTATTTTATGCATGAACAAATATAACAAAACTACGGTAAACACCCTTGTATTAACATGCATATCTTAAGTAAAAAACAAACTAAAGCAACATTATATATAAAAAAAAAACTTAAAACAATAACTTTATATATCAAAAACATAAAAAAAATCAAAATAACATCATTAAATAAAAATCACAGTAAATAAGAGGTGAATGCAACCTCATTTCTTAAGCACTCCAAACCTCTTTTCTATGTATGTAAACATAAATATAAAACAAAAAAAAATACAAAAACAACTAAAGTAGGCCTTTGGGATAATAAGGATACCTTGAACATCTATTCTCTCCTTTTGTTTTCTTTTGGAAACTTTTTCCTCTCTTAAAATTGCTATCCTTTCCAAGTATGGGAAAACCTTCTCTTAGGTTTTTTAACTTTCTTTACTTATGCTAATAGATTAATATTTTCCATTTTCTTATCCTTTCCTCCTCTTCTTTTTTTTTTTCCAGCCCTTCATACATGCTTGAAGGGGGCATTTATAGATTTTTTTTTTAGAGGTTGGGGTGTTTGAATATATTCTTGACCTTTCGATCTTAAGAAAAGGGTTATTAATCCTTAATAAGAACCCATTAGAAGGCTTTATGTGTGATAACATGAAAAGAAAGTTGGTTTTTTACATATTTGTGTTTCAGCTACGGCTATCTGAGTTGCCCACTTTCAAGGTCTCGTCGGAGCAAATTTGAAGTCATCATCACCTGTGACCACCTGAAGTTAGGAGCAGGAATGCAAATCTTTTATTTGAATCCAACCTTATTCAATTTGAAGATTTGTAACTTCATGTTTATTTATTTGAAGTTGCCAACACGATCAGCCAAAACTATTAAAAACACAGGCCAAGTCAACTAAACGACGTGTCACTCATTTTCTCTTCTTTAAATATAAATAATGTGTTATCTTGGTGAGATTAGGGTTTTTAATTTAGAATTTGACAAATTTCAATTGAGTTCATATTCCTTTAATTGGCACATGCACCTTTAATCGCCTTCAAAATATTAATATTTTACAATTTCACCCTCATCAAACTCAATTGCTAGCCCTTAAGTTGGCTGTTTTTTTTATTTTGGTCATTAGTTTTAAACTTGTGCATTTTAACTCTCAATTGATCAACAAACTTTCAATTGTTTCAATTTGACCGATTCCAACCCTTATATTCATATGCCTTTTCCAGTTGGTCTTTAGTTTTGGATTCTTCAATCAAGTCCCTAATTACCTATTAAACATTAATATTTATATAATTAAACCTCTGATTTGACCCAATTAACTCTTAAAAATTGCAATTCGACCTTTAGACTTTAATTTATTCTAATTAAAGCCTGAATTGAGTTTAAAAAATCATTTTTTTTCTTGTAATTAAGCCTTTAATAAATTCAATTATATCTTTCTTGTATATTTGATCCTCATTAACCAGTCTTCGCTGATTTTCTAATCATTCTGGTATATTATTTTCTCTGATATATTTTTTTCACCATTTATTTATTTATTTGTTTTTTCTCTTTCCTTTTTTTTGTATTTTTTTATGTTGAGCCCCCAAAATGGATAACAATAGTATGTAATAAAATTAAAAATTCATTTTAGTCTATCAACTACAAAAGCATTTTCAATAATTAAAAATAGTAAGGGAGGGCAATCCCTTACTTTGAGCTCCTGTTATGCAAACTTTAGAGAAGTCAAGTCCCTTTCTAGCTACTTCTCCTACAACTCCTAAACAATATAAATTAGTGTACTTACTATTAATTAAAACTTTAAATATCCATATGTCCCAAAACTCCAAACTAATGTCCATACATTATAACCATCAAACTCATATTCCAATTTCCTATTTAATATATCATATCCCAATAATTAAAAACTCATTAGGCTCCTAAGATCCTAATAGTCAAAAAACTAAGAGATGATTTGTACATGTCTACAACCCTCATTAGGTGAGGGGTTCTCCTTTATCCAAACAAGTATTAAACACTTAAGTCTTTAAAGACTACATTTCCATAAAAAATAAGTCTGGACAACTATAATAACTTAGCTGACTCGAGGGAGCATGTTTAGAAGGTGTATAGTATCCTAGATTCGGTCATCCAAGATAGTGAATCAATGTGAAAAATCATCCCCACAACCTTCTGGAGGTCTGCTGACACGACCAAAGATTGATGTTCTCTTTTAAGTGTAGGAATGTTGAAGTAATAAATAATCCAGCAAGACCAAGGTCGAACCATAGGAAGGTCAACTGTATAAATTATAAATAATAATGATGATAATAATGATAGTGATAGTGAGTTAAAAAGGACTTTGAGATATAAGATTAATGTGAAGATTAAATAATGATAAAAACAGTTGTCAAGGTTAGAGGATTTGCTAATAGTATTTCAAATAAGTATAATATAAACTCTTTTTAACTCAACTGAAAATCATACATAAAGGAGGTTTCAATCAAATGATTTATCACTAATAACTCATTATAAATTATTAACATGATCATATTAATTATCTTATTTAAGTAACACCAAACTTTTAAATACTGACAAGAATTCATGATGCTAACTTACGTTAACACTAAATCAAGTTCCTTTCATAGCACAATGTAGGTTATACCATACGGTTGGCTATGAAAGTACCAAGCATTTGTTGTACCAAGTGTTATACAACATAACTTTAGATTAACCATTTAACAAGTAAGATATTAAAAATTAATAAGATAAAAATGATAAGACATGTTAATAGCAAGTTGTTTAGGATATAATCATTAAAGTCTATATTACGTTTATATTATGCTTATCCTAACACCATTAGTGAAATATTTTCATCTTGACATAATAAACTTAGCTAAACATAATGAAGAAGAGAAACATAAATAAAAAAAAATATGATTATATAAGTATAGTAAAGGAAATGAAAGGCATAAAGAAGAAATTAATGAAAACAAAACTTAAACATTACAGAAATATAAAGAAACAAATCAAGATGACTAAATACATGGCAAATTATCTCCTTTTATAGGCCACAATTCCAAACTATTGATTTGATGACTAATTGTTAAGTGGGTGGCTACGTTTTGTCTTGATAATAATTCTTATCTTCTTGTTTGTAGAAAATGTAATTGATAACATCAAAATTTCAATAGATAGTCTTTATGAAAGTTCTGAAAAATTATCTCAGTTTTCCAACAAAACAAGAATGAGGTCATTTGAACTTTTAGAACTTGATATGGGCTAAATACTAACCAGTATTTGAGCTATATGATAGATTCTGACTTCTTTTTTTGTTGTTACAATTTAAACTTAAAAACAACCATTTTGAAAGTTTTGTGCCTATATCTTAGCTTTTCATCCATATAAACCAAATCTAAATCCATGTTTTACAACTCTAATTATGATCTAATAACCAAATGATGTTCCAGTTTGAATTGAGTTAGCATCTCTTTTTTCAACTTAGCCCTCTTTTTATCTTTTCACTTTCAATAGTTAAACAAATCAATCAATCCTTTGAATTGTAAAATATGTCTACATTTAAAATGAGCATTTATCATAAATTAAATATATATTATATTATCAGACTTGTTATTAAAAAACATATTTAAGTTAGAGAATTTAATGATACTTTAAGTGCGATATGATAATATAAAACCTTGATAAAAATATACTTTTAAGTATTGACCAACTGCGCATGCTTGACATAATAATTTGGAGTCAAACTCCATCAAAGGGTTCAATGACTTAATGGCACCTTTCAGCACCAATATACCCACGAAAAAAAACACAATTAAGCTATTTGGTGTTACCTAGCAAGAGAACAAGCTCAATTAAGATGCTCAAGGTGGAATAGTTACTTAAGCTAGTAGCTTTAGAGACTTTGATAAGAGGGGTAAACAAATATGCCTTCTATAGAAAACTTTATGCCTTACCAAACAAAAGCTTGCTCAAGGTGGAGCGAGTAATGAAAAATCACACACGAAAGGAAAAGACTAGCATAATATGACATATGCCTTTTCCTTACAAAGAAAACCAATATGAAAGACCTTCTATATGAAATCATTTTTCTAACAGAAATAAAAGTTTGAGGAAAAACCATGAAGGACATAAGTGTTTGATGTATCCTAAAAATTTATCACTCCCTTAAATCAAAATGGAATCACCCATTCAAAGTTATTAAGGAGGCCAAGGTAAACACTCTCCATCTCTAAAAAATTGTTCTTCTTAAGAAGCTCTTCCATACCTTCTCTAAAAAAATGTTCTTCTTAAGAAGCTCTTCCATACCTATCTTTTAAGTCACCTTAGGATGCATAATCCTTAATAGGAATGTAAGGTTGTTGTTTTTTTAAAAAAATAGTGTATCTCTGCATACATTTTCTATCTATAGATCTCCAGGTGATGCCTAATGTTCTTTCAGTAATTTATCAAGGTTGACATTGGATTTCTCATTCTCCAGTGTAGTCTTGAACTGGCACATTCTTCAGGTGATGTCTAAGGGCCCCTTACCAATTTTTTAGGGTTTAATCTTATATCTCCCCACTCTTTAGTGTAGTCTCGAACTGACATATTCTATATGTGATGCCTAAAAATCTCTCACCAATTTATTAAGGGTTGATCCCAAATCTCTCATTCTCTAGTGCAGTTTTAGACTAACACGACTCTCTAGTGGGCCTCTTATGCCTTAAGCTATCTATTGGGATGATCTTAAATTTCTCACTCTCATGTACAATCACTCTCTAATAGGGAGAACTTATATCTCATGATAAAGCTAGAAAGGTCACACATTTCCTCCACTCTAATTTGACTATTATTTAGTAGAGGGCTCACATGCCATCATTGAGGAGGCCACAGGCCTTCCACTATTTGATGAGATTTTTCTATAATAGTGAACTTCTAAGCCCATATCATCGGCTAGGAAGCCATAAACCTCTTCAGCTCTCTCTCCAATACAATCCTAGATTGGTATATGACTTCTGAGCATCGTGATATTATAGAAAACAACCCTCTATAGGTTTCTCTTAACCTTTTAAAATATTTTTATGTAACACCCTTTATTTAATTTATATTCATATTCATTGAAAAATTAGGTAATATATATATATATATATATATATATATATATATATATATATATATCATAATCCCCGATCCTTAACTATCCTAACATCATTTTAAGCTTATTATTATTATTATTATAGCTAACAAAAATTTAGCAAAGTCTCCTTTATATATTGACCTTTCTAAGTGTTGACATCAACCAAAAACACTATTTATCATACATAATTATGATCCAACCATCCTAGATATTCTTTAATATAATATAATTTCTTATAACTTCATCCATTTCGACTTATACCTTTTCCATTTTTCATTCTCATATATATCTATATCTATATCTATATCTATATATATATATATTGTTGTCATACATGATGTAATTAAAACAAAGCATATTATAAAGTTATCTGCAAACATACTAAAATTTTTAATGCATTCACAAAATAAATTTAATTATCTAAATAGTGGTATATGATTTTACATAAATTAGAAGCCCAATAGATAACTTCAAATCTTTAGTGAAATAGAATATTACATAGATCAAATACCAAAATATACCTAGTAAAGTTACCTATGAAAGAAGAGAATCAAAGTTGTCATACAATATGAGAAGGACCTACAACAATGTAGTGTAATTTATTTATTAATACCAATTTAATTTATTCATACATATAAATAATTTACATGTTTTTTTTTAACACCATAATCTCTAAACATATCCTACAACTTTAGTTACTTTTAGATGACTTCTCCATTACTAAGTTTCATAGTTTTCTTGTAAAGTTTACACTTCTTGCCACCTTAGTCCCTATCTTAATGGAAACCAAGTAATAAGATAAATAACTAGGTCTTCCTTAATTTCCGATCAAGTTCATTACCACCTTAGTCATTTCATACATAGATTACTAAGTTCTATAACCACATCTTAGTTTCTGTTTTTACGGAGGATTAAGTCAATTTTTACATCAAATCTCCTTAGTTGCTATCTTTATGAATAACTAAGTCATTTGACCATATCACTTTATCTCTGCCTCTGCGAATGGCTAAGTCAAACGTTATTCACCTTAGCTTTCAACCATTTTAGAAACAAGTCAAAATCAAGATATTTATATCTTCTTAGTTTCTAACCATTTAGACATCTAAATCATACATATTATCTTTTATATTAATTAAATTTATTCATCAAATAATTTCATTCTTCACCATATATTCTCATAATTCTCTTATATTCATGACACAATTTTATTTCACTAATTATCAAGTGTACATAACAAAGACAACCCATTCACATATAAGAATAAGAAAGAACAATTGTAATAATTTAACATAGTTAAAGAGCAAAACACCTGCTTGTAGCTTCAGGTGTTCAAGCTTGCTCTGTTAAAGTTCCAGCTATGAATGTTCCTCTTTTAATTAAAAGAAAGGTATGCTTGTTAGCATATTCATATCTAGAATTGTAACACGTATATAATTTCATTGTCACATTATATATTTCAACATTAAATGTTCCAATAATTCTTGTCTCAATATTAATTCTATTCATATTAATTAATTCTTCCATTAGCATTTCTTATATATAATTTACTAAGGATGAAAAAATAACTATGTCATATGATCATCCAACTAAATCCTCACACCATTCCTTATAACTTCATAATTAACTAACTTGTTCATGAACATATAATTTAATACTCTTTCCAATATTTCACATTGAAATACATTAAATTCTCTACCTATACATATTATCATCATTAACATTCAGCATTTATTTACTAACTTTTCCCGCATATTATTATATCTTTATATACAATTTATCATTTATTCATCAACACACCAAAATCACAAATAATTATACAAGCTTTATTACATTCCATGTTCATAATCTTCTATTCCTATCATGACCGACCAATTTTATCTCTATAATATCTAAATTTTTATTTTCATTCTTCATTATTTTGTATCATTTTCAACCTATCCCATCACAAATGTATCAATTTCAATAATTTCATATTTTTTTCCCTAAATTCCCTTCTAAGAACCCTAATTCAAAAATCTAAGTACAATGCATTAAATCTATTTCTTTCCGTCCAAAATTGTTTAAACAACTTAGCACTCATTACGCAACACTAAAATGAACTTTGAAAGTTAACCTAGTGATGTTTTTTCTCCTCTTTAATTTTTCTTCTTTTCCATGACTTACAACCCATTTTTCTCCTTTCCCTCTCACTTAGTTTCCTCTTAAATCCTGTTTGAGGGGTGATTTGTGTTTTACACCTTTCAGATCCTTAATTCTACACAGTTTCTACTCTTTCTCTTAATGTATTTTTTTTGTTTTTATTTTAAGTGCTCTACTCTCCTTCTTTTTTCTCCCTTTTTTTATTTATATGTTATTTCTTGTTTTTGGTGTCAAAATAAGGGAGAATAAATTGCTAGAACTTTGCTAACTCATCAGAATATTTATTATTCTACTGTTAACAATTTTAAAATATCTTCCCAGACTCATATATCCCTAAACTTATAATCAAATGTAGGACTATGTGTTATGAGATTCCTCGTAAACTTTTAGCCCTATTTAACTGTCAAATTGAGCGTTATACTCAATAGTGTAAAACTAGTCAATAGGTGATATTGTTTTCCATCAAAAAACTAACTTTTCTTATTTTTTTTTATTTTATTATTATTATTATTATTTAACTATTTATTACAATCACTTATTTTTCAAGGTTTCACATTCTAGGTATAGGCTCACCTTCCATAAGTTCCCCATGATCTTTTAGAAATTTTTTTCAGTATGGATTTCTTCTCCATAAGTTTTCCCTAACCTCTTAGAAATTTTTTCAAAGTATGGAGTCCTTTATATCTCACTTAACCCTCCAAGAAATATTTATAAGAATGGATTCCTTTATAGTCCCCCTATATATACTTGGAAATTTCTTCAAACATAATACACGCTACTACACACTGAAACGAGGCTAATCTTAATTTAGGCTTTTTAGTAAATAATCTTAGAGTTTTCATCCCTTGTCTTAATAAAGATAATTCAATGAACTTGTAATAGTAACCAAGTATATTTGCACATATTTTCATATCAATATCACAAAGACTTGGTAGGCTTTTGATAAACCTAATCTTAATAGGCTTAAAAACCTTCGCCAAATGAAACGAGCCCAAACTATTGCACAAATTAATTAAATCAATGCATAGTATCGAGACCTAATTAAATTTGGGTGCTAGGCGTATGCCTGCCACCCACTAGGTCTAGGTGTTATTTTTAGGTGTTGTGTGTATATCCAACACCCACTAGGTCTATACATAGAACTAGAACCCAATTATTGTTTGGTATTAGGTGCATATCTAGTGGTTTGCTAGACTCCAACGCCCTTTATAAGCTCGAACACACACCCCAAGCCCAACTCCTTTGAGCCCAATACTCTTCTAAGACTTTTCCAAGACCTTATATGAGTCTTTCTGTAACTTTTGTAGACCCTTATATATGTCCCTAAATATTTTATACTAATATTATACGTATTATTTTGAGTAAAACATAACTCAAAATATCACAAGGATGAAATGACTTTTCAATTCCTCCTTTTCACAAAAGAACAAGACTTATGGGCTATAAATACCCCATGAATTCTTTAAATTTTAGGATCATAATCTCTTCATTCTTAACATTTTTAGCATATATATTTTCATAGTCTATCTTTCTAAAATATTATTACACTTTATCTCTTTAGAAAGTTATTAACTTAAGCATCTAAGAGTCTTTATATCAATCAAAGGGGAACTTTTATTGGTACTAACTATTAACCATATTGGTTTACTAGACTCCACTAGCTACCAACTACCAACCACCCAGGCTTTCTATATCAAGCTACTAGACACCTTGGTTAGGGAGAATGCATTGGATTACTTGAACTAAAAGATTAACTTATTATCTAACATATGAGCCTTATTCCTAAGTATCTTGGATTTTAAGATTTCATCAGTTATCAAATATATTTTTTTATCAATTTTATGGTTTAGTTTAAAATTTAAGGAAAATTGAATTTATATGGAATTGATAATAATCAAGGGTTAAGAAAGTTGAAAATTTTATGAAATGTTTGATAGTTATTGAATTATGAATTATATTTTTTAAAATTAGGGAAAATGAATGACTTTAGAATTAAAGAAATGATAGGTTATTAGTAATTAGTTAATTTGTGTATGCTAATTGTTATTCATTTTTAATAAATAATTCAATTTATGTCTGAAAGTATGTTTTATTTTTTGGATTGTGTTCATTATTTCCTTTTAGGTACTATGTATTCAAGAGGAAACAAGTCCAAGTCAAAAGAGATCACTCATGCTTCATCAAATAGTAGTGTTGGTAATTATGTTATGAATTTAGATGATAATTATAAAGAGGTTACCAACCAACTCTCAACCACTAAAAACAACATATTAAGCATCCCTTATTTGACAGAGTCTATCAAAGGCAAATGGATAGGATAATGGTTGAGCAACCTCTTTATGTAATTGTTTTGTATGATTTTATTTAGTTATTTTAAGTTTTACAATTTTATAAAAATAACTCTCTTAAATTGATTTTCAAGTTTACAAATATTAAAGTTGCTTGTTTCATCACCTCTAAGATAAAATGGTCATTTCAAAAACTATTGTTTCAATGAAGTCAACTTTATGATTATCCTTAATAGATATATAAGGCAGATGCTTGGTGAATATATTTAAGGCTAGATAATTAATCTATAATTCAAGTTACTAGTTTTTGAAATTTTAAAAATTAATTCATGTATGAAATCAATTAAGAGATTTTTTTGGTGAAAAGAGAGCAACAAGGCGCTTTTTAGAAAAGTGTGGTAAAGCTACAATGTGACTAGGTAAATCAATTAATGTTACATTCTTATAAACTTGTATTCTTTTATTTTCTTATTATTTTTAATAAATTTTATGTACTAAATTACATTATTTTTTGTATGATACCCATAAACAAGCAATTAAAAAGGTCGGGTTTAATGACAAAGTGAGGTGGAAAAGCTATAAATCAAAGTATGTCATAAATTGTAATTGGACAACATATCTTGAGTTTGTGTTTTAAAAAGTTTTACAAAGCGTTCATGATTCAATACATAAATAGAAATTAAAAAAAAGAAACTCATGGTTCAATAAACAAGCACATTGGAGGAGCAATTCCATTTATCCATCATGAAAAGCGCCAACTAAAAGCTTATATTTGTATATTTTATTATTTTTCTAGAAGTTTTAATTACATGTTTACTAGTGAGCTTTTAATAAACTATTTAATTTGTAGGAAAAACAACTAATAAATAACTCTAATGAAATTATATAAGGAAACTTGCATAAAAAAAGAGGGATAAAAAGGGGGGAAGTTTGTCAATAATACAATAAAAGTGGTCATTGTGAATGTTTTGATGGCCTCATTGGTTTAAGATTTTAAAATTGTTTATTTGCATCAATAATATGCAATGTAATTGGATTTTAAAATTATTATTTTTGTTTTTATTTTATAAAAGAGATGTAACACCAACATAGTTGATAGATTTGGTGAAAATACTTAATTTCATCCATCCTCCTTATGATCCTCAAGTGTGGTTGAAAGTTGTTACAAGTGATAAACTAAATAGAAATCATGATGCGATCTCAGCTACAATATCAAAGAATCCATTATGAATGTTATATTGGATTTGTTCTAGATATAGAACGAAGTGCATCCAAGGGGAGTTTAATAAGCTAAGTCAACAAGTTTGGGTTAAAAAGGTTCAAATCTATCAAGCTGGACCTTTGTCTACTTTTTGGGTCACATCTGAAAGCTCCATGTGGATTTTAGATATGATTATAAGTGTTTTAAAAACTAGACATATGTACCTTTCTAATAATATATATTAAGCCCGCTAATTTATCTGAACGAGAGAGAACAATAAGTTTTTTGGGCCTAGAATCTATCAATAAAATGCAAAAAGAAAAAAAAAAACATTGTTTCCTTAGGAGTTATGGATTCCATTCACTATAAGGAGTTCTGAATGTTATTGAAAGTTTATGTGACAACTTTTGACTTACTTATTTTATAAGGATTCCATATCAAATAAAAAGAATTAATTGATTAGAAATTAATTCTTATTTTACAATGCATTATGTTTTTGTTCAGTAAGGATTCTTTAATAATTAATTCTCTTGGATCTTTTTCACTATCATATATGAAAAGGGGTGAAAAATAATCTTAGACTATATATTTATATTTATATTATTTTAGACTTTATTTTAATTAGTTAAGGTTTTATTTAAAATTGGTACATGTCATACCCACTACTTTTAGGGTTTACATATAAATATTCTTATGTTAGGATTTCAGGGAGTTAATGGATTTTATCTACAAGTTGTCATGTATTATGTGCGTATTTTTCTTTGTGTGGTTGAGTGATTCTCATCCCGAGTTTTTTATTGAACTTGCAAACTCTTTTAAAGATTAATCAATTTTATTATAATTTATATGTATCATTATAGGCATAGGGTGAGGGTGATCGATTACATATAACTTTGGTTATCCAAGGTAATATTCTTATTATGTTAAGTTGCAAACTCTCTTTAAACCTCAAATTAGCTATCTAAAAGACAATTCAACATCATATTGGTATTAGTGCTTAGCTAATTTTAGGTTATATCTCTTTAATTTTCATTGTTATAAGTGATTTTAGGATTTTCTTTAGATCTTGCTATATCTAAGGTTTGTTTCTTATTTTTCTTGGTTTATTTCTCTTTAGGGTTTCAACTATTATTGAAAAAAATATTGAATCTTGATTAATCTTTTTGGTATTCTGGTGGAATCTTAATTAGAAGTAGAAAAAAGGAAGAAGAAAATTGGTTTTTAATAGATAAAGAAGAAAATTGCATACAAACGACAAATTGTGTTAATCCTTATACTTAAGAAATTCCACACCTATTAAAAAAAGAATTAAAATTGCAAATCTTGAAAGGATTATTGGTGAAGCAATTATGAAATCTTTGATATTGTACAAATTAGGGTTTAGTTGAAACTTGTCTTAAAAATTCTTAGTGATCTTGATTGATTTCTTGCAAATTTTTGTAGAATAGAATTATCTTGCATCAATTTCTTTAGTTTCTTGATTTCTTGCATCAATTTCTTTATTTTCTTGAATTTTGTAGTTTTCATTATTTCTTAATAATAATTCTTACTTTTATTTCATATCTTTTTTTTTTGTCATTATGTTAGCACAAATTTACATTGCAACTCCTAAGTTTATCCTTAAGTTTCATTTTGAAAAGTTGAATAATTATTGATTCTTGAGTCTTTAAACATAAAATAAATCATTACTTATTTTGATTGAATTTTTGATACGTTGTTAATTTACTTTTGAGAACCAAAGAATGGGAATAGAATGGTAAAAGGTGTAGCGAGACTATTATGGTGAAAAGCCTAATAAATTGTGTGATACATGAGAGGAATAGATTTTATTGTAAGAGTACACACATTAGTTTTTTGTCAGGTGATTGGTACTTAAAAGTGCATTTTTATCAAGGTTTTATATCATCATTTTGCACTTGAAGTATCAATAACTCCTTAACTAAAACATGTTTTATAATAACGTATCTAATAATATAAGATACCTTTAAGTTGTGGTAAATGGTCGTTTTAAATGCAGGTCTATCACATAAGTGAAAGGATTGATTGATGAGTTTAAGAACT